>NC_043760.1:6928460-7228460 GCF_902148845.1 Salarias fasciatus | reverse complement strand
CCTCCATAGACTTCCAGCACCCTCTCAACCACTAACATGGAGTTGTTAGCATCCCCCATCCGCTGACGTGGAGCTGTTAGCATCTGTCATCCGCTAACATGTAGCTGTTAGCATCTCCCATCTGCTAACAGGTAGCTGTTAGCATCTCTCATCCGCTAGCATGTAGCTGTTAGCATCTCCCATCCACTCACGTGTAGCTGTTAGCATCTTCCATCCGCTAACATTTAACTGTTAGCATCTCCCATCCACTCACATGTAGCTGCTAGCATCTCCCATTCGCTAACATGTAGCTGTTAGCATCTCCCATCCGCTAGCATGTAGCTGTTAGCATCTCCCATCCGCTATCATGTAGCTGTTAGCATCTGTCATCTGCTAACATGTAGCTGTTAGCATCTCCCATCCGCTAACATGTAGCTGTTAGCATCACCCGTCCGCTAACATGTAGCTGTTAGCATCTGTCATCCGCTAACATGTAGCTGTTAGCATCTTCCATCCGCTAACATGTAGCTGTTAGCATCTCTCATCCGCTAGCATGTAGCTGTTAGCATCTCTCATCCGTTAGCATGTAGCTGTTAGCATCTCCCATCCGCTCACATGTAGCTGTTAGCATCTTCCATCCGCTAGCATATAGCTGTTAGCATCTGTCATCCGCTAGCATGTAGCTGTTAGCATCTCCCATCCGCTCACATGTAGCTGTTAGCATCTTCCATCCGCTAGCATATAGCTGTTAGCATCTCGTATCTCTCACCCGGTAGCATGTAGCTGTTAGCATCTCTCACCCGCTAGCATGTAGCTGTTAGCATCTCTCACCCGCTAGCATGTAGCTGTTAGCATCTCCCATCCGCTAGCATATAGCTGTTAGCATCTTCCATCCGCTAGCATGTAGCTGTTAGCATCTCCCATCCGCTAACATGTAGCTGTTAGCATCTTCCATCCGCTAGCATGTAGCTTTTAGCATCTCTCATCCGCTAGCATGTAGCTGTTAGCATCTCCCATCCGCTAACATGTAGCTGTTAGCATCTCCCATCCGCTAGCATGTAGCTGTTAGCATCTCCCATCCGCTAGCATGTAGCTGTTAGCATCTGTCATCTGATTCAGCAGGGGCCACGGCAATGGATTGCAGTGCAGGAAGCTCCATTGCTGTGGCCCCCGCTGAATCGGTTGGATTTAAATAACTTCTGAAGGAATCCAAGCTGCACCATGTTTGTCTGAGTGAGTATATGAGCAGGCACACACCTATAAATAAGGTCCAGGTATCAAAAAAACCGGAGTTGCCCTTTAACACTGTTGAATTTGAAATTATCCCTGTGCTTTGTTAAAAATGTCATATTTTGCAAAAATATGGGGTGTGAGGCTCTTATTTTGATAGTCATGTCTGCTCCACTATGTCAAACACCAATGTATACATGTGAGTGTGATTCCATACATTCATTTGCCTGTTTGAGCAGCAATTCATCACTCGTGTGATTTATGGTCACGGAGCGCCATCTACTGTGGAAAGCAGGGACAACATGCAGATTGTTTTACAGCAGCTCTCAGATCAGCCTGGAGGCTGAATGCCCATATATGGCATAAGTAGGTCACATGATGTTAGAGTGTGACTCGGCAGACACACAGTTTCTCTTTGGTCAAAACAGCTGGGGAAATGCATTTCCGTGGACCAAAGTGAGCAAACAATGTCAGAAAGTGATAGGAAATTTAGTTGTCTTTCACTGTAGAGCTTTTCAGAGCAGTCAGACTTATAGTTTTGAAACGGGAGGCTTAATTGATGAAGAAGGAGAGAGTTTTTTAGCAAAATTTGAGCAAAATTTTGAGCAGAAAGTGTGAATGACGGACTTCCTGTTGCATTTAGGTCATAGGCACGAGTGAGAAAGTTGTAGATCTCGATGAGACGAACGCATGCATATGTTTCTTTTCTCTGTACCACACTGTGAAGGGTGAAACAGTCCATATTAGTGGTTTTTGAGTGAAAAGTGTTTTGAGGCACATTTGATTTGACAGGAAATAACGGACTTCCTGTTGGATTTAGGTATAGGTATGTCTCTTGGTAAATTGTAGAGCTCGATGAGACGAACTCATCCATGTTGATTTTATTTCTCTGCGACATTCGTGCGGGTCGCACTGTCCATTGTAGTGTTGCAAGTGCGTTTTCAGACTTCAAATTTTAAGGGTTAATAAAATCCACACCCTGAGACTTTTGAAAAAGTTTTTAACAACTTTGTGAGAGACACTTGTCCTCTTTAATTTGGCACCACTCTGACGTCTCCACGACAAGCAGTCTCGGAGCAGATAATTTTTAAAGGAGGAGTCATTTTCGGCTGATTTTCATCAAAATTTGACATATAACTCGAAATAGCGGACTTCCTGTTGGATTTAGCATAAAAATATCAGATCCTTTTTTGTAGATCTCAAGGAGACGAACGCATGAGAGTTGGTTTGATCTCTCTGCGACATTCCTGCGAGTTACGGTGGGCTTTTTTCACGTTTCTAGGTGGCGCTAGAGAGCGGATGGAGTTAAGGGGTTAATTTTTCAATTGGATAAAATTTTTTGCCAGTCTGCATGTGCCTGCCAATTTTGGTGAGTTTTTGAGCATGTTTAGGGGGTCAAAACTGCGTTTAAAGACGGTGTCAGTATAATAATAATAAGAAACGAACGAAGAACAATAGAGGCCTTGCCCTCAGGCAAGGTGGCCTCAGTTGAGGCCACCTCGCCCTCGGGCTCGGTCCCTAATAAGTTAAGATGAAACCCAAACTGTGATCAGATCTTTTACCACTAAGAGCAGTTTTATAGTCACAGTTCACTTTTAAAGCTCATGACTGCCATTTAATTCTCTGATTTTCTCAACATTTCATGACATTATTCACAGATAAAACTCATAATTCCACTTAAGTTTACTGTCGAACACATGGCTTACTACTTAGTAATTGTTTAAATTCAACAGTTGATTTTTGAATATGAAATGAGAAAGTTTTAATTTTATAAAAGCTGGAATGAAAAGATAAGAGTGAAAACCTGTACTCAACGTAACCACTCCCTGAAGCCTGCAGATCAGCCAGAAACATGTCGGTGTTCCATATCCTCCAATTCCTGAGCAACATGTAACACAGTGAGACGACCGAAGCTAAATAACAGGAGACGTTGTGCTCTTTCATTTTTAACATGAGAAACTAGAGAAGTGATGAAAACGGGCTGGAAGGCCGCTGTTCCCCACCAGGCCTGAGTTCTGGCCTGAATGCATCTCAGCGGATGAGGGATGACTGTGGTGGGACGCTTCAGCCCGCTTTACACTCATCTCATCTGAAACTGACATCGACACCGTGCATCCAGAAGGGAACAAGTCTTTAAGTATTGAAGGTTCGGCGCTCGGCGAGGAAGAATAGAGAAGAACGGCTGCTTGTGCCGCTCTGTGTTTAGTGTGTTATTATCACACGTAGAAACTGGTGAGCAAAAGTTCATTATGGTGTAAAAACATGCTCAGGACTTGATAATATTCTCAGATTGAAAATCTGGTTTCTTGGTTAACTTTTTTGTTTTTTTTTTAATCTTTTTTTCCCCCCTTTTTATTGGCCGCCAGAAGTTTTGTGCACTCAGCGTTGTTTTAATGGAGATTTCATCTCAAAGATGCTCACGTGTCAGAAATGACTCCTTGCATTTTATTTCAACCAAAGGCTGGATGTTCTCCGTGTGTCCTCGCTCTTTGGGTTCACGTCGAGGGGGAGGGGGAGGGGGAGGGGGAGGGGGAGGTGGAGGTGGAGGTGGCTCGCCGCTCTCCTGTCGCCTCTGCTGACGGAGAGGAGGACCAAACAGGAGGCATTATGCTCATGCAGGGCGATGCAGGAGAAATCAGAGTGTGGGAGATCAGACAGGATGACGTTTCTGTCCGGTCTGAATGTGGGCGTTCTGGGGGGGGGGTGCTGGGATCAATCACACACATTGGTTAAATATATGCATTCTTTATGATAAGCATCCAGTGTGTGTGTCATATGAAATATATTTGTGATAACAGAAAACTCTCAGATGGTAAATTTTAGTTTTTTTGCATCACCGCCTATTTCTTTTCTTTTCCGTGGCCTTTCCAGCCTCCTGCAGCCCCTCAGTGAGACACGTGAGCAGCTCACACACACTCCCAGAGACAGTATTTCATTAAGGATTAAGGCGTTGTGGAGCCCGAGGTGATGTGGAGGAGAAATGAATACCTGAAGAGGCTTTGCATACATTTCGGTGAGGCTGAAAGAGAAACAGGACAGCTGAGCTGTGAAAAGCTGTTAAGTTGAATTTACTCTTGTTAACAAACGGCAGAAAGTCGCAGAGAGCGTCACAGCAAGCCCAGCCGAGGCGTCACGCAGTTTATGGCGCCACTTGGCTCAAAAAGAAAGTTTACTCAGTTTGAATGTTTCCAGCTCTTCGTTTCTGCTTCCATGTTGTTTATAATGTAATTAGTTGATCACACTTCTTCCTGCAAGTTCATTCTTTATAGGTCATTGAAATAGAGAATTTAAACTCTCCAGTGTTGTGAAAGAATATTTTAAGACCTCTTTTTTTTTTTAGTAACTTTCTAGAATCAGTCAAAAGTGACAGATTTTGCACTATTTTTAGTTCTAAAAAAAAAAAAAGAGTAGACAGATAAATGAGTTTTCACAGTTGTGCAGTCTCATCTGGATTAAATCCTGACACAAATGTTCTCTAAAAACTGTGTTTTCACGTCAACATTCCAAGTTTTGTAATTATTAACTCATCATGATTCGTTTCAAAGAAAGGGGAATAAACTGAAAGTGACTATGTGCGGTAATTCCCTCCATACAGGCTTAATCTTGATTAGCTGCACTTTTGTAAATATTTAAATTCTCTTCTTTGGAATTTGCAGAGCATGGATAGTTTATTGCTGTTCTTTTTTTTCTCTCTTTTTACAGTGTTTGGTAGTGAGTTTTTTTCACCATTGAACATGATTCGGACAGAGATGCTCTGATATATTTTCTTGTATGAACGAGTACTGAAAGCAAATCGTGTTATAATTCGTTTGGTTTATTCTACACGACGACCACACGGCTGAAGTTCTGTGACTAATTCACTGCCGTTGACCCCATGAAGTTTAACTAACCGCCGCCGAGTCCTGCGATCGCACGGCGAGGCGACCAGCGCATGCGGCTGCGTCTCAGGAGGTTCAGGTTGGACGTCCCGGCTGCGGAGGATCTTCCTCTGGACGGATGAGGACTGGCTGGCTGTGGCCGGTGCCTCTCGCCCCGCAGGGGGCCGGTTCGCCTCTGTGCACCGGCCGACACCGCTCAGCTTGGCTGAAGGCGCCCTGATTGAAATGGAGTGTGAGGAGGGAAAAAAAAAAAAAGCAACCGCTCGCTCTATTTCATGGTTTTCACATCTCTGGCTCTGTGTCTCATTCACACTTCTAATATATGCTCATATTATTAAATTGTATTTATTTTTCCACATATTAACCTATCTAATATGCAAAATCAATGCAAATATATGTTTCCTTTGAAAAATATGCCTTCTTCTTGGGTATTTGATATTTGCTTCAGTTATTGTAAACTACTATGAGTAGGGGGGGGGAAACAAGTTTGAATATCAAATATTTCTTTTCAGCTCACAGTCGCAGTCCTCATGTCAGTGAAGCACAACTGAAAAAAGAAATGCAATCACTTAGCTTATTGCATTAAGTGCTGGTTTATGTAGATGCATATCCAACAAAGCCAAACAGAAAATCCCCCAGCACTTAAAAATGTCCAATGATTTGCTTCTTCATCACAACATCGGAAAATACTTGTAAGTGTTTTAGGTGAAGAAGAACCAAGAGGCGGTGCGGCTGGTAGAACGGACGCCTGATCCTCTGCCTTTTGACTGTTGGCAACGTCTTGATGAATATTGCCCACTACAAACTTTACCAGAGTGGAACGATGACGACCGTCTGACGGCGTCCGCTTGTTGCAGCCGCTGTGTTGCATTTCTTAAATTTGTCTTTGTTTTTCTTTTGTTTTTCTGGTGAGTAACATCTCTGGTTTTTCTTATGCAAATGCTCCTGTTTAGTATGTGCGTACGTCTGTGTGAAGGCGGCTGAACTTCTCCACTGTGAGATAAATAAAGGCCTTTCTTATCGTACCCTCAAACAAATAGAGCAAAAAGTAGTTTGAATTCAAAAACATGCTGAATCTACCCAAGGCTTTACAGATCAAGTCACCCCAGAGGGAGAAGTATTAATACATAAAAACACCCATTACCAATTAAAATAAGCCAGCAGGTAAAAGCTAATTATGAAGATGTACACTGGTGAAACATGTATTATTGCTTTGGTGATAAATATAAACATGCTAAGCTTGAAGCTGGGCTCCTGTTGGTCAGCGTCGATCCTCTGACAGGATGCCGAAAGGGAAACCGTATGAGCGTAATGTCGCCGGCAGCACGGTTTGAGTCCCGGCATTCAGGACTGTTGGCTTAATGGAGGAGCGGATCCACATCGCTGAGCCTGGCTAATGGTCTGAGTCACCGGAGAGAGAAAAGTCAGTCGAAGCAGTATGGCAAAGCTCCCCAGAGAGCCCGAGTTTATCAAATTTCTATTTAAAATTCCAATAAGCAGTCTGAGGGGTTGGCGGCCGGTGGCGGTGGGGAGGCAGTGGGGGGGGCGGTGGGGGTCCCAGCCGTCGCCCCAGACCGCGCTGTTTCAGGTAACCAGACCCTTTGTTGGTCGCTAAGCAGGAGGAATCAATATCATATCAGGGCCCAGTGGAACACCTGACAGTTCAATTTCACAGCGAGCCTGGAAATCAATACCTTCGGAATAGTTTTGGACTTTCCCAACGGCGGCCCGCTGGAGTTAATCTATGGTGTCATTAGCCCGGGTCACAGCGTGCATGGTCATTACACTGTGTAACAATAAATGTTCATAAAAGACGACACGCTCCATCCTCCCGTGCACCGCCGCAGCCTCTAATTGAAGTAAATTCATTCACGAGGGAGAGCGGGTGCCTGATCGACTGCCTGCGCCGCTCCTCTTTGTAATTCACGACCAAGGGAACGCCAGGAAAAGTCAGCGTGTCAGGCCTATCTGAAGGGGGACAAAGCACAGGAAATTGAACAAGGTTTTATCAAGCAGAAAATGTGTTAAAGTCTTTAGTTTGTGGCAGAGTGCTTAGGGGAAGGATTGTTTACCCTTGAAACACAGTGTAGTTAGGCTCGGCCAGACAAATAAACACTTAAAAAAAAAAAAGTGTTTTTGTAGTCTGAGAGGGACGAACCACCGGCATCCATCATGATCACTACTTATTTGTGCATCATTCCTCCACCCTGCAGCAACATGAAGACACCCAGAGGGAAGCAGTGGCCATCATTTACCGGCGGAGTGAGAGGTAAACCGCGGCAATGATGGGGCGAAATGCAATCAGAGGAACAATTAAAGGCATTTTGATTTTAGAGGCTCGACCAGATCTGTTATACCAGGCTTTGGCTGGCTTCACGAATCAGCGTGGGCTCCAATTCAATGCGAGGGCGATTTAATGGAAATAAAAGGAACGGAAGACGAGGGCAAATAGAGGGAGCTTTTCCCTATTTATTGAAGCTCAGTTGGAATGGCCTGTCAAAATATACCACGGAAACCCAGTGGAAAAATGACACAGGCTGCCCCGGCTCTCTGAGTGGCACGGCGGTTTTTGGCCCGAGCCCACAGCAAACTGGAATTTATTTTCCTCTGTGGATGTGTCAAGGGGGGCAAAGAGGGCCTGGATAGGAAATGGCCGAGCAGGAGAGTAATGACTAATATTCTGAGTAATGGCTGCTCCATGCACAAGGTCAGAGCTCGCTACCATGGATAGAATAATTGTTTGGACCGGGGATCTTTATTATTGGATTAACTGAATGTGGGCATCCTGGACTCTGTGGATCAGCCTCCTCTTTGTGTATGTGCTGTTAAGCCTTTCGCTTAAACATGGCTTTTGTGCTCGGATGACGTCAGTTTGTAAGTCAAAATAACAAAATTTGAATGATTTGCCCTTTGGTTGGGTACGCCAGGCGCTGACAGCAATCGCACTGTGGCATTAGGAGCACATTTGGAAGCCCTGGGTTTTCAGGGATATGTGAAACTGGCTATTTTCAAGAGAAAAATATAGAGTTTCAACTGACGAGAGGCATACTTTCTGGGAGTCTGGCCCAAATGTAGATCTTCACACTCCTTCTATATCCTCTGCAGCTGTGTAATTTAGTGTCAGACTTGAAGCGGAGGCTGAAAATCACCCAACAACTCCTCCGGAGGCTTTGTTACAACAAGAATATACCGAGTTCAAAAGGTCGCATGCAGAGTGCCTAACGGGAGCAAAGCGCCGGTCGTGCTCCTGCTCTCTAATTTCCTTTTGAAGACTATTTTAATCCCTTACAGATGAGGCTCCTCCTACACTCAGGTCAACTCGTTCAAGGTGTAGAAATATTTCCACGCTGTAGCTGAACGTACACTCACACAGCCTCTGAAGACACATCTAGATTGTTGTTGATATATATGTGGAAAAGTGTGGGTTTCACAGGACCAAATAGCTAACTAAGAAGTCAAGATCTAGGGATGAGCGAGTACACTACTATCTGTATCTGTATCTGTATCTGTTTACCCATCCAAATTATCTGTATCCGTATCTGTACTCGTAGGGGGCGTGGTCTACACCGGAAGTGGGCGTGGTTTAACTGGAAACAGGCTGGGGCAGAAATTGGTGCACTATTTTAAGTCTGAAATTGATATGGATTGCTCAGAAGTTGCTATATTGATTCTTCATGTGAGAACTATTTACAGAATAGTCTCAGTGATACAATGTACAGATTTTTGGGGTTTTTTTATTTTAGTCAGAACATGAATATTTTTAAAGTTATATATAAATGATTATTTATTCACACAAAAGCCTCAGAAATACAACTTGAATATTTTTGGTCACAATAGTATAGGAACTATTTACAGAACAAGTATTTTTTATTGAGTTAGAACATGAATATTTTAATTGTATGAATGGCTCCCCCCACGATCCCCACCGGAATCTCCCCAGCGTCCAGGGAAACCTCTCATACGCCCCTGCTGAGCTTCCTGGTCATGTCCTGGCACTGCAGCCGCGGACATGACCAGGACGTGGACCTCGGTCCAGTTATCATCTCGCTCCCACAGATCACAGCCTCCCAGTGGAGCACAAGCCCAAATTATTTTGAAAAAGAAGAGAAAAAAGGAAGAAAAAAAAACGCGAGGGAAAACGAAACTTAAAAACCTCAGAAAAAAAAAAAAAACCCGAGCATGCAGCACAATCGCCCGACGTTTCGACCTTATAAGGTTTTCCTCAGGCACAATGCAGCTACAAAGAAATAAAATACCGCATTTTTAATTTCAATCAATCAATCAATCAATTTATTTTTGTATAGCCCAGTATCACAACAACAGTTGCCTCAGAGGGCTTCAAGATGTTACATTGGTCGGTAAAAGTAAAAACAGTGAATAAGCATAATGGTAATATGTCAATATTTACAGTAACGAGACAGAACGAAGCAACCACCGCCTTCGACCCTCACATCCGGCAAGAAAAAACTCCAAAAACCCAGTGGGAAAAGAAGAAATCTTGGGGAGAACCACAGTATGGAGGGATCCCTCTCCCAGGGACGGACAGCTTTGGCAGCAGCTAGCATGAGACAATAAGAAGTAAAGCCTAGGACTATGTTGAGGACAGTCCGTTGGACGGTCCAGCACAGGAACTACGGATCCCAGCAGTAGAACCGAAGCCAGTCCACGGGCAGGACCGACAGGAGTGTCCTCCCGGTCCGGACGGAGCTTGTTCGTAGGCCCTCGTAATAGTGGAGTCAGCAACTGAAACTGGAGAAGACTCCCCCTCGAAGGGGGGGACAACAGGTGAAAAGCAATGAACGGCCTAAAGGGAATAACATTCAGACATTAGAGGAGGACAGGGCTCAGTGCACCGTACTTCCCACAGCATTCTAGCTCCTGGGGCAGCTTTGTGGATACTTAACTGTTTAAACTAGTATTTAGTTAGTATAGTTTAGTTTAGTTTAATTTAGTTTGGTTTAGTTTAATTTTGTTTAGTGTAATTTGGTTTGGTTTAGTTTAGTTTAGTTTAGTTTGGTTTGGTTTAGTTTGGTTTAGTTTAGTTTAGTTTGGTTTACTGTAGTTTGGTTTGGTTCACTTTAGTTTGGTTTGGTTTGTTTTAGTTTAGTTTAGTTTAGTTTAGTTTAGTTTAATTTAGAATCCCTAATTTATCAGCTCCGATTGGCTTCTCTCACAAGGATCCTGTCGTCTCGGTGGAGCACGGAGTAGAATGAAGGACCAATGAGGATCTCCCATCAGCACGAGGATGAATAATGACAGACAATGCTCGGGCTGTACTCAGATTCGGAAAAAATGCATTATCCGTAATGAGTACTCGTTTAAAACAAGTATTCGGCTCATCCCTATCAAGATCTTAGTAAAAACAAAAAATCCAGGATAGTTATAGTAGTGGTTGAGGTCTTCTGCTCATGCACAAGTAGACAATAAACAACAAACATGGCGGCCTGCCAAGTGACGTGACTCTCAGGAGCTTAACAGTTAAGATCGCATCCACTTCTTCGTTTGTCCATATGGATGTCGAGGTACTTTTGACTGGTAACGCTTATGGCATATTGTTTTCTCCATGCTCTCGTGTGTAGTTTCATTACAGACAGCGCCACCTCGTGGTCTGGCATGCTAACTACATCATGTTTGGCGTTGTCACTTGAAGCATTTGTGTGAACAGGGCCTTAGAACGAGGCTTGTTCTTTGTAGAGTTCCGCTTTGACTTTTACCAGGACTTGCTGCACAACATTTACCCCTGCCCGATCTTCTCAAGGATGCCAGCAGTTTATAAACTTCTGTTGAAATTACAGTTGCTGCAAGACTTTGATCCTGGAGTTTTCTGGTAACTGAGCGCTGCCAAGTGTTACTGAAAGGTGCCAAGTTTGTGTTTTTCCCTAACAGTAATCTCCTTGTTGCTGTTTCTCTGTTACACCGGACAGTTTATCAACACACAATGATCTCAGAATATTGTTTGATTTACATCTGTGAATGTGTTGTAGCTTCCTAAAAATAAGGCTGGCATTACTGTAGCCTTCACGGTTTGGATTCTGAGCGCTTACAAGAAAGTTTTCACTGCAAATAAGTGAACTTTCCTTTCCCACGGGGATCGTTGCAGACTACAAATCAAAGACACGTTGTCGACAGATGTTACAAGCTGCAAAACAGCCTCAAAGTCGCCTCATACCTCTATAAGTTTACTTAAGAGGTGGAACACATCTTAAACACATCGTATCTGTCTCTCATGTTGTCTGGAAGCAGACACACCTGATGACCGTCCATCACAGTTCGTTCAGTCTAAACTGTCACACGTGTGGTTTTCGCAGGCATTATGCAAGGTATTACAGGGCTGCGCCATTAACGCCCTCCGAACTCCCTCCTTTCTTATGTATTGATTACAGTCATCTGTCTGTTTAATGATATTTTGGACACGTCTGGTAATTGCATTATTAAATAAGTGTAAACGATAGAGTAGAAGATTGTCCTTCATGAATCAAATTAATCGGAACCAAATGAAGGGAAATAGATCTTTTTTTTTTTTTTTTTTTTTTTTTGCTGAAGTCTCTCCTCAGTGAAAGCCTCCACACACCCACACACACACACACGCACACACCACGGAGCTTTACAGGAAGCCTCCGCCATGATGACTGTCGGTGCAGGATGGCAGCGAGCGAGATGAACGCTGTGCAAACAAACCTCCGCAGCTCCAATCTGGAGAGGACGAGCGAGCCGAAGGCAGGAAAACACGACAGGCTGGAACTGCGGCGTCTAATCTACGGCGCTGAAATAAACTTCCTGTTTGTATGAAGAGCTGAAGTCGTCAAATCTGGAAGATGTTATTGTGACGTTTATATAACTGAACTCTCCTCAATGTCTCACTTACAGGAGGAATCATAATATTGACTTTGGCCACATCCGAGGTTATCAAACATGACATAAACACACATCAGAAATAACACGTTTCATACAGTTGGCAGGCATTGTTGCCCAACAACAACATAATCTTGGATGCCGTTTCCATGACATTGTTTCAAGTGAAAAAATATAGTTTCTGAACTAAAAAAGCAAGGACAGTTTTCTGTTTTTACTTGAAATAAATGGAGTCATAAAGTTCTGATACTGAACTGGAGTGTTGCGGTTACTGAAAAATCTTATCCTTAAGAAATATTTTACTCATTCATGACCACATTTAAATATGTTCTGTATCGCTCTAAACATGTTTTAACCTCATATTCTTCACAGCATTCCATACTGTGTTGCTTTCAGCCTAATTGTAGCAACCAGAAGTGTAAAAATCACCAATGACAGATTAACTTTTGGCCATTTTAAATGTAACAGAGCTGACAGGGTAATAATAGAAAAACAAGTTTCCAACTATAATTACGAGATTTGTTTAGTTGTGTATCCTCAATTAACAAATACAACAGCAATGCCACCCACTATGTCAGTTTTTAATGAATTAGGTTCATAAAAAAAACTGTTTTAAAATGTTTAATTTTCAAGACACGCCGACATAGTTTGAATTATTAAATTACTGGCTATAGATATTAAATTATCAAGGACTTTTTGATGCTTTTTTGCTACTGGAATAATTAAAACATGGGATTATTGTCAAAATATTATTCCACGATTAGTACGTTATTATGTTTTTGGTTGTATTACATCTAAAATACATTATGGCAGTTTTTACAAGATCGATTGCGATAGTGCTGAAGGTGTGCAGGAGGGTTTTTTTTGTTGTTGTTGTCTAGAACTGATCCGACTCATGATAGAGCTGAAATTACATTTTACAGATAGGTTGAAAAAGAATCAAAAAGAAGAAACAAGATCTAAAATGTGCTTCAAGTGAACTGAATTGAATTGAAGGGGTATCACAGCACCGCAGCACAGCACGGAATGTTCTCTGCACTTTCTCAGCTTGACTCTGTGAAATATCAGAAGTCAAAGGAGGTGATCTCTGATTGGCTGACTCCTCCACCAATCACATGACTTTATTCAGGCCATCCTGCAGAATTTGGTCAATTTGTTTATATGGGGGCTTCAGTGTTACATTTGTTTTTGTTTTTTGGATAAAAGTGTAGCATACTCTTCATGGAGTTTCAGTCACTGAAGTTTTTTCTCCAGTTCACATGTGTGATGTCTCCTCAGAGTTTTTGGATGCTAGAAACCTAAAAATAGCCCCTGTGGAGCTGTGATTGTGTTGGACTGCGCTGACGGAGCATCGCCGCTCCTTCCGAGGGGTTAATTCTCGCCGTTGACTGATGGGTGTGTGGACTGGCTGCAGTTTGCTGCCGGGTTGCTTACAAACAGCAGGGGATTAATTGGTATGCAGACTTTTCTCCTCTTTCCCTGCTGAAACTGATAATTAAAGTGGTTATGTGTTCCCTGGCTGCTCGGAGCTGCACAGCTGTGTGAGATAATCCTGAGGTGTGAACACACACAGGAGACTTTCAAGCCAAAACTCTACAAATCCCACTTTTTCAGAACTCCTTGATGCCTCTGCAGTTTGTTCAGCTCAGTGTTATATAGTTAAAAGGGAATAAAATATACATTCCCTGATCAGTCTTTACTGAGTAACAGATGGCGAAAAAGCACATTTTGGTCAGTTTTAACAACAATTATTCAGACCTCTCAGATTGCGCTGTAAATTATGGTCAGCTGCTTCTTTTTTACTTTCATTTGCTCCTAATTCACTGAAGACTAACATCTGTGGTCCATCTGTGGCAAATAAATGATGTTCCCATGCACTGTACATTCATATGCTTCGTAAACAAAAAAAAACTTACTGAAATTAAACATGAAAAGTGTGACATATTAAAACTAATTCACAAAATTGTGGTGATTAAGTAATTAAAAAGGTTGTAATCAACTATCGGAGAAAGAGCACTGTTGTTCTGATCATCATCTGCTAAAGTGTTTGTGTTTATCATAAATCATACTTGAGAATTATTGATCCCATATGTGCATGAACCAAAAAAAAAAAAAAAAAAACTGAGAAAAGAAGGAGATTTTGTGGTGTTGGAGGAAAACTGCTGCAGCTGTTGGTGGATGCATGACTGTCAGCAAACAGTTGCACTTTAAACACATTTGAGGAAACGCAAACGGACACCTTCACTGTTTCTTTACCGAATCAAAACTCACAGTCATTTGAGATTAAAGAGGTGTTTTTCAGCGAAACCTGTTGTTAACAGTGTACTCCACCGTTATTTGAAAGCACATTTTGTGAGGTGCAGCACAGGTTTTGAAGGTTCACGCAAACTTTCTTCTTCCTCTGAAACCAAATACTTTGGGCTTTATGACAATAACTGTGCTTAAAATCAGCTTGGAGGTTTTTGAAATATTTTGCTTTAGAAGAGCTGTTTAGAAACCCTACTGTGGCCGAAAGAGCTGACACTAAAAACTCTACAACTGTGGCGACACTTGAAAATTACAAATACTTCTCAGTCCATGCAGAATCAAACCCCATTGTTGACTTTTTCTTTCACAGAAGACACAATCAAGCTCTTTTCCCTTTTAGCATAGGGCTGCTGTTAGTGCTGTCAGCATACTCTGCCTGTCGGTTTATATTATTAGGTGATGTGGGGTGTTGTATTCAGCCTGGTACAAAGTAGAAACTTGAACAGAACTTCTTTTGCTTTTAAAAGCTGTTTTTTGCAGCGTTTCTCACTCTGGAGTTGCTGCGGTTTCAGCGAACCTGGCATCCTGGTAAAGTCTCCTCTCCGTCATCAGGAGACACACACCCAAACATACACACATATTTTGGGGTTGTGGAAGGAAACTGGAGTATCCAGTGAATCTGCAATCTCCCCACAGAAAGACCCCGAGGCTTGTCAGGGTTTCTTCTTCACACCACCTCTGCAGCCAGGCATGGTGGAGGCAGCATCATGCTGCTAGGGATGCAGTGGGAACTAATTTATCTTACTTAGCCAAAATGATCAAGATGACAACTCTGTCAGATTATAACATCTGCTGAAGTTGAAGGCTCTTTGCTCCCTGCAGTACTCTGGAGGTTAGCATTTAGCATTTAGCCTTGTCTCTGCAGCGTGTTTTTACAACATTCTACAGAAACTTCCTGAAGCTTTTAAACCTTCAATCAGTGAAGCGAAGCAGATCTTTGAGCTCAATTTGGTAGCAGCTGGCAGTAGCAGCTGTCTGGTGCAGGCTAGTAGTACAACTGCAGTACTCGAGTACTGCTGCACGACAGTATGGCTCTGAGCAGTGGAGGGAGGGAGCATGACAGTTAAACAGCACACTGTACATGAAACACTAACCAGCAGGCTAAACGCTGCTCCTCAGCAGCAGGGGCCTGGAAAGTGGTTCGAACTGACCGCAGTAATGCAGGAAAAATTAATCCAGGTTGTTGAAGAAAACTTGGGTCATGGGACTGATACTGGAGCAATCTGCCAAGACGACTTTGGAGTGGCTTTAAGAAAGATATATGGCTCTTTCTGTGTGACCCAGTCAAGAAAAACCCAGACCGAAACCTCACTCAGCCTTTGGAAATTACATGAAATTGAACACTCTCACCCAGTCTGATGAAACTAGAGGAAGACTGCCTGAAAGAATAAGTTCACTTCTGAAATCCAGGTGTGTAAATTCTGCAGAGACTCACCAAAGAGGAGTCAAAACTGTTATTGCTTCAGGAAAGGCCCGGATAATAGGTCTGAATACTTTCATTTCAGACGGACACACTTTGTTAGAATAAACTTGCGGCGTGTGTTCATTGTGTCAAATGATGTGGGGAAAGTTGACTTCATCATTTACAATGATTGTGTCTCAAACACAATGTGCAAGAAGTGAAGGGCAGAGAGGACGGATTACAGGAAGCCATTAAAATCCTACTTTCTAACCTCACAGCCACACAAACCTTTAAATAAGGCTGAATTTAAAATACCACAGGTAATATCGAGGCTAAAAATAGCACCGTCTCACTCTCTCTCTCTCTCTGTTCTTTCAGAGGTTGCTTTTTCAGTTGTTGAACACTGGAGGAATTCCACCTTGTCTCTAATGTCACTCCCAAGACAGTCACTGCAACAGGTGAGAGTAAGCTCACATCAGGTTGACTTTTTCGTCTTCAAAAACAAAAAAGAAAAAGAAAAGAAGTAGGTTTGGATTTGTTCTTCGCCCACGTTTGGCACCTCAGCAACCCCGAGCTGGGTGAGTAAAATCCTTCCTTCCATTACATCAACAGTGGGAAACACTTGATGCCAGTTAATCAGTCTAAGCTCAGCGAGCTCCAACTCTGCTCTCACAGCTTTTCTGGACTCTTCAAGCTGGCAATTATTTTGCAGTTCTGCAGCAAAAACAGTCGAAGTGTTGTGAAAATCGCTTTTCATGCACTCGCCCTGCATTCCTCCGCCTATAAAACTGCTCTCATTTCATAATCACATATCTAAGGATCAAATTCTCACTTTTTGGAAGGCCGGCAGACTCCAGACTGAGAGTTTCCACACCTAAGAGGAGCGATTGAGACGTCCAAATGAGCACAACGTGTCACAGCTGGTTCGGCTTCAGGGAAGTTTAATGCTAACTCAGCTCTGCGTCACGTCGCTCGCCGCCCTGAGAGCGGCGGGGTCGGCCTGGGACCGTCGTCCTCCTAATGAACCACTATATAATGGCCTATGGGGGCCCGCAGAATACGTGACGTAAATTGCCACATCCTCTGACTGGGATTAGTGATAATTACTGTTAGCCCAGGCGGATCGATGCGGCAGCAGCAGCAACACACAGAGGCCGCCGACCTGTGTCACACGCTAGCCTGATACCACGCTTGATACCAGCTCTCCTTTGTTGATGCCGGCCGATTTGTTCATTGCATTCAAACATTGACAATACTTCTCAGTAGCATTGTTTGAACATTCAGACAAAAAAATACTATTGTTCAACAGTTTGAATACTTTTTTATTTTTTATTTTTTAGGGTGAGTCTCTTTTTGCATTGATTTCCAATCTCAGCTCAGGTCCTCTAACAGACTTGTAGGATTTTTAAGTCCTCTACCAGAAGTCTGGGAGTTTGAGGTTCAATTCAGTCAATTTTATTAACATTGTGCCAGGTACCACTCATTTAAAGGTATAATGGACGATGTTTTAGCCAATGAATGGCGTGATGCGAGTGTCAACTATTGGTCCTCCGACATGTCAATCACGCTGAAGAAATGCTTGCGTCACGCCGTCAAGCATGCTTGTAGAAGCAGCAGAGCAGGTAGGATGATCTGGCACATGCGCGTTTTCAAAAAGTGAGTAACAGACGTTTGGCTTCGACTTTTTCGAGAAAATCGTCCATTATACCTTTAAGGTACTTTTAGAGAGAAAATAACAACATTTTCACCAACCGTACAGAGTAATGGGTGTTCAAGGTCCTCCACCAGAGGTCCGGGGCTTTGAGGGTTCTGAACAGTATCTTAGTTGTTTCCAGGACTCTTGTGGAGGATTCAGATGTTGATCCTGGGATCTGCAGCAGCCGCTCTCCCAGTTTTTTGGGATCACCACTCCCTTCTACTTCTGCTCCTACTCCTACCAGTTTAGCTTTATCCCTCCATATCTGTTCCAGTTGTTCCTTCGATCCTTGGTACTTCTCGACGTTCTCCTGTTCTTTCAGTCTGACGTTGCTGTAAGCTGATACTGCCACATTCATCACTGTTGCCCTTCACTGTTTGTTTGTCAACCACAATGTCCGGTTTGTTAGCCAGCAGCTGATTTTCAGCCTGGAGGATGATGCTCCACAGGATCTTAGTCCTGTTCTTCTGGGTGGATGTTCCTCCAGAATTTGGGAGCTTCAAGTCCTTCTAGGTATAGATGTTTCTGAACACTCTCCCAGCCACTTGGCTCTGTCTCTCTATTACACTGATCCTGCTTAATCTTACACCTTGTTTCTCTGTGCTGGAGTATCTCTGGGGCATTATTGCACAGCTTGCTCCTTAAATCTGATTTATATTGGTAGATCCTGGCCGCTGTAGTCCTTGGATCCGACCTACCACATAGACCCTGATCTCTATGGTCCATTTTCAGTTCTTAACTTGAACACAGATATATTTAAAGATAACAATTTTCTCAGTTTGAGTCAAGTCAATCGCATCAATTATTGAAATTGTGACATTTCATGCTAAGCCAACCAGAACTTATCCTTAATACTGGGATACTTTCATCAAATACCTTTGACTATTTCTCTCAAACCTATTTGTAGCTTCAGCAATATTTCAGAAAAGTCTTGCATTCTAATTTTTGCTGATCAACAAAAACAATTAGCTTGTTGCTGTAATTTCCCTAATGCTTCCACATACTACATTCAACTGATTGAATGACTTCAAGCTAATATCCAGCATTGCTTATAGAAATGGTCTTCCATTAGATCTTCATTAACCTGTAACATTGAGCCATCTGTATCATATTAAGCAAATCACATGAATTCATGTACAGCTTGAATACATTCAGCATTTAGGAAAGTGTGTTAAAACACATTTTCAATGCAATAGTTTCATTCAAAAATGCAGTATTTTATTTTTTGCATGGCTAATATCTGCTACATTAAGCCTAATTTCATTTTTCGCAGTTTTTTTTTTTAATCTGTCGTCACAGTTACAGCTGACCCCTCACAAACCTTTCGCCTGCTGAGCATTTCTTTGCATGTACAATGAAACTGCAGGACGTGCAAAAGCTCTTTTTCAGCTTATTTACCGCTGAGTAACTTTCACAGAAACGACTTGAGCACCATCTTTTGAAAACAGGATCCAGCGCCTCTCGTTTCTTGCTGAGTGTCGCTTCCACTTCACACAATGTATTATTTTTAAAGTAACTATGTATGCCTGAATTTATTTTTTAAACTCAATACAAAGAGCAAGAGCACTCCAAAAGTCACAGAAAAGTTAATTGTTTCACCTCTTGAGAAACCTTAGTGAATGTTTGAATGTGATAGCCAGGGCTTTCAATTTAAAACAAATAATAAGTGGGATTTGTGCTCTCAGGATCTGTCAAACAATTTGAAATACTGTATTTTAGTTTTTTCCTGACTCAATGAAGCAGAGTGAGGTTTGGCGCCTCGGGTGAAATCCAGTGAGATCACAGCAAAAACAAGGGTCAAAGCAGTGAAATGAAGTCGTAATAAAGCAAAAAAAGCGTCCTTCAAGTTGTGCTTTAAACATCTGCTGGCCTCAGTTTTCCCTGAGTGTGGCGCATGCAGGTAGAAAAGCATGTCATCATTAGCGGCGTTTCCACCTGCAGCCTCGGGCTACAGCTCATCCTTTTGACTTATGTGGGTTTCGTGCCTGGAAACCTCAACGAGCCTCGTCAAACGATCGCAGAGCCTCACCGCCTTCTCGTCCTCTTTAATCTTCATGCCTGCCCCGCGCAAATACACCCCGCTCCGGTGTCGCCCCGCGCCGGTGCTGTCAGGGTCTCCTCACCTCTGCAGCGGGGGGGGCGGAGGGTGGGGGGGGGCCTGATTAATGGCTGAGGCTCTGCTCTCACAGGCTTTTAATTAAAGAACACACTTACATGAATGTAAAGACTACACACACACACACACACACACACACACACACACACACACACACACACACACACACACACACACACACACACACACAGCCATGGCACCACTCAAGGGCAAGAAGAATGCCATTTAATTGAGAGGGGGTAATTTAACCGGGGGAAATACAAATGGAGCGCTTCTTTATGGTGTGACAACAGCGACCTTTGGCCCCGCGCTCGCCTCAGTCCCGTCATCCCACCGAGTGAGAACGCATCGGCTCAGTTAATTACTGCGGCATAAATCCACACCCCGATGGGAGGTGTGTGTTCGGCAGGTATTTTACAGATTTAAGGCCACATAGAGGTTAGAGGCTGGATTTTTGGAGAACAAACACTGTCAGGGCTTTAAATAGGAGAAACAAATGATGCTAACACAGCGAGGGTACACATGAAGAAAAAAACGAAAGAAATGCACCACAGTGCATATTTCCACAACTCAAGAGTCAGAGGAGTCAGGACTTACACACTGCAGCACTGCTCCAAGGCCTCCTCGGCAGCTCTTCCATTATTTCCACTCTCATACTAAATTCAGCCTTTTCACCTCTCTTCCAAAGATCTGAGCAAACAGCAAAACTGTATTCAGAGTTTGAATCAGCGACGCTCTGGGTGACTCTGGACACAAAGCTCATTGGTTCCTGAGACATTGGAAATGTTGGAGACGGACCAAACTGAAAGCAGTCCGGAGGAATTCAAACTTCTGCTCCATCCCAGCACTGTCAGCCTGTAAAGACCAGGCATTCACCAACCAGCCGTAACATTATGACCACCTGTCTGACACTGTGAATGCTGCAGCACGAGGCGCCTCAAGGTCTGGATCTACTGTTCACCATTTAGACCACCAACTTCACCCCTTCCACAGCAAACTTCCACCTGCAGCAGTTCTCAGCTGCCTCTGCCATCATCCATCACATCTACAACAGACACGACAAAGACAACCAAGAGCTGAACCAGAACCTTGTAGAACCTTGTAGGTGGATTGATGCCAGAAAACCAAAGAGCTCGTTGAACATCCAGGGAACAGATACTGAGACAGTGGACTCTAATAAATAGAGTGTTCCTCTGCACAAAAACCTGGACTGGACTGTAACGACTCAGGCTCCGTCCAAAACACAGCGGCGCAGACTCCACATGCACCATGAGCGCCTGCACTTTCTCTCCACTCCACGTCTGCCCACGAGACATCTTCCAATGGTCTCGTTGTACAGAGTTAAGTTCTCTTTTTAATTTCTTTAGACTGAGCAGGATGGAGTGGTCAGATTCAGATTAAGTAGAGTGTCTGTTTTCCAGTTTTTTTTTAAACAATATATTTATTGAGCTTTTATACATTATTCCAGGGTCAGTACAACCAAGTAACGACAAACATTAACAATAACAAACCCCCCCAACCAAAATGAAAGAAAAGAAGAAAAGAAAAAAAGAAGAGAAAAAGAAAGAAAAAAAACCCTAAATAAAAATAAATAACTATAGCCACAACAATGATAAGATGATCATAATAATGATTGATTAATTAATGGTCAGGTAGTAGTAAAAAACAAGGAAGAATAAACCAATAAGTGGATATAGATAAAATAATAAATAATATTAAAGCAAATCAACAATTCAAAGTTAGACTGTAGAGGTGGCAGTGTAAAAGAGAAGAGAGAAAAGAGGAAAAAAGGAATTAAAAAAAAAATGTACATACATGCCGAAATACACGAAGACAGGCTGGCACAGGAGATAGAGACAGCAGCCCAAAGCTTCAGCTCTGGAAGTCACTCAAAGTGCTGTAGCACACAACAGTCTGGACCCCACTCCCAGAAGCAACAGCAGCTCTATTACACAAAAAAATCAGAAACCCTCCCCAGCATTTACTGAAGACTAAATTTTTTTCCTGAGATTGAACATGATCTTTTCTGAAGGCAGATATGATGGAAGCTCTTTGAGCCATAAAGGAACATCGGTGGGTTCTCACTTTTCCAGTTGATAGCTATGCATTTATTAGCCACAAGAAGGGCTAATCTGACAAAGCGAGTGTTATTTCTCATATTTACTGGAAGGTCCGAAAGATCCCCCAATAATGTTAGACGTGGATTGGCTGGGATTTCCATCCCTACGATTCCCTTAATAATGTCCAAAATGGAACTCCAATATTCCTTCAAGCATCTACAAGTCCAGAACATGTGAAAAAGGGTTCCTATCTCAGTCTTACATCTAGGGCAGAATTCTGAGTACCTATTGCTTATCTTATGGAGACGATGAGGTGTCAAGTAAACTCTATGTATGATATCAAACTGTACGAGCTTGTGTCGGCTGTTATAGGAGAATGATTGAGAGCTACTGCAAATCTCCTCCCACTCAGAATCAGCGAAAGCAGTGTCAATGTCCTCCTCCCATTTAACTTTGGCATTAAAGGGGCTGTATCTTGCAAAATTCACTTTTTGTATGTTTTAACCTTGTTATATAGTTATGTACTCACCAAAAACACCCCCAAAGCGTTTTTTCCCTTTGTACCTGCGTGTTTGAGCTTTCCTCGTGTCTCTACTGCTCAGAGAGGCAGCCCCTCCCGCACCCGTGAAAACGCTCTGTTTCCCACGTTGACGTCACACGGTGAAGATGGCTCCTCTGAGACCCACCCCCCACCCCCACCGCAGGCCCTCGGCAATCAGCGTTGATGCTTTTTGTAACTCCAATTACGGAGATAAACTTTGACCATCATCTGAAAGCAACAAACAACGCTTGGTGAGTTTCTTACAGAAAAAGACGTTTTTGCGTGTCTTGGCTGGTAGAGAAGCTAGAGCTAAAGAGCTAAAGCTAGCCAGGTATTTGTTTTGAAGTGCTGATTGCTTGAAGTACGCTGTCAGTCAAAGTCCACAGGGGGAACGGCGGGATTTTCAGTGAAACGGAGCGTTTTCTCTTCCGGGTTTCAGAATTAGCCCAACAAAATCTTTTATTTCACACAAAATGACTTTTCCTTAGTGCCAAAAATAAACTGTTACCACGTGAATGCCATTTCTAGGATTTGAACTAGCTAAAAAAGCATGATACAGCCCCTTTAAGGACTTTATTCTCTGCCAAGGTCATTAGTTTTTTTGATAAGCATGGGACAGGAAACCTTTAGGGTCATATTTGTCCTGAATCATGCGGTCTATCTCCAAGACCTCCAAGGGGATAAGTTTCCCACCCTGCTGCATCCTAATAAAGTTCAGAATCTGCAGATATTTAACGAAATGTGCAAAAGGCACCCCAAAAGAAGTCCTTAATTTTTCAAAGGATTTTAAAATATTATCCTCATACATATACATATACATATACATACCTCTGTTATACCAGTCTTTAGTGATGCAGGCTCTTAATGCCCCAGGTAAAGCTGGATTAAAATGGAAGGGGGTAGACCTATACAGTGTGCGAACACTATGGAACTTTGTTCCAATCTCCTCCCAGACTTTGGAAGTAAATTTTATCATTGGATTAAAAGTTACATTTTTTTGCTTAGAATGAGAGTGAATAAATGGAATGCTAGACAACACTACTGTTGTATGAGATTGTTCAATCTGTTTCCAGGCTGGGTAATGTTCCGAGTCCTTAATCCAAAACCAGATAGCCCTGGATTTAGCAGCCAAATAATATATCTGAAAGTCAGGTAGGTTTAGCCCTCCCTGTTTAGTGGGGCGGCAGAGGGTTTTGAGCTTGACTCTGGGGGTTTTACCTTTCCACAGGAATCTAGATATCAGTCCGTCCAGATTCTTGAGAAAAGCTTTCGGGATTGGTGTAGGCAGCGCTTGAGACAAGTAAAGGAACTTGGGCAGAATATTCATTTTTACACAATTTATTCTTCCAGTTAAGGATATAGGAAGAGACTTCCATCTATCCAGATCTGCTCTCACTTTTTTAAGTAGTGATTCATAGTTGAGGGAGTAAATCTGATATATCTGGTTAGGTATTTGCAGACCAAGATAAAAAGTTTATTAAAATCCCACTGAAATGGAATATCTCCCCTCAACAGTCCTTGAGCAGCTGGGTTGAGAGGCATCATCAAGCTCTTCTGTTTATTTATCTTGTATCCAGAGAAGCTGCTATATTCTTCAAATAAGGTGCAGAGAGCAGGGAGTGATGTGGCCACATTCGACAGATACAGCATAATATCGTCAGCATAAAGCGAGATGACATGCTTCTCATCCCCAACCATAACGCCTCCTATAGAAGGATGTGCTCGAATAGCAATTGTGAGGGGTTTGATTGCTAAAGAAAAGAGGAGCAGTGATAGGGGACAGCCCTGCCGGGTGCCGCGTGATAGGGGAAAGAGAAATGAAATGTTAGCATTCGTTCGAATCATAGCTGATGGATCAAGGTAGAGTACTTTTATCATTCATACCAATTTACAACCAAAATTCATTTTATCCAATACTGCAGAGATAAGACCATTCTAACTGGTCAGATGCCTTTTCCGCGTCAAGTGAAAGGGCAACAACCGACATATCAATCTTTGTAGCACAGCAAATTACATTAAGAAGCCTACGGATGTTATCAAAGGAATAACAGTTCTGAATGAAGCCAGTCTCATCCTTATATATAAGGTTGTGAATCACTTTCTCCAGTCTAGTGGCTATGACCTTGGTAAATATCTTATACTCTGATGAAAGAAGAGCTATGGGTCTATAAGAACCACAAAGTTTTGGGTCCTTGTCTGGTTTCAACAAGAGAGTAATCAAAGCCTGTTCTAGAGTTTTAGGAAGTTGTTGTGTTTCAAGTGAATAATAATAATAATAATGCATTGGTTTTATACAGCGCTTTTCAGGACACTCAAAGACACTTTACATTGCATTATTCATTCATACCATACTGGGTGGTGGTAAGCTACTACTGTAGCCACAGCTGCCCTGGGGCAGACTGACAGAAGCGAGGCTGCCAATCTGCGCCATCGGCCCCTCCGACCACCACCAACCATTCACTCTCACAACTTTCATACTAGGACCAGGACTTATGCTTATCTCTCCATACATCCACAAGATCAAAATCTGCCATTCCTTTTTTAAGAGTCTTAGCTGCTGGGGATAGTGTTTTGACGTTATAAAATGACCGGTCTTTGGATGGGTCCAGAACCAGATTTATATCGCCGACTATGACAAGTTCACTTGCAGAGCATGTAAGGGCGAAAAACAAACTCTGGAAAAATTGTGGACAGTCATAGTTCGGTCCATAAATATTTACCAGCGTGATAGATTCACCTGCCAGGGAGCCTCTCAGTATCAAGTATCTACCCAGTGTGTCCCTCTCCACGTTTTCCACCTGCAAAGGGACATTTTTACCTATTAATGTGGCAACACCCCAAGATTGAGACATGAAGGAGGAGTAAAAAGTTTGTCCTTGCTATTGGCGTTGCAATCCAACATGCTCAGCGTCTGTTAAATGAGTCTCCTGTAGTAGAGCTATATCTATTTTGTGGTTCCTCAGAAAGTTAAGCACCTTCCTGCATTTTGATAGGTCATTAATGCCATTAGTATTCCATGTCAAGTATTTAAGAGCTACAGCTGTCATGTATTAATCTGCTCACTAATGTCTCGAAATTCTGTATGTGGAGTATAAGGAGAAAAAGAAAAAACAAAACAAAAAAAAAACAATAACAACAAAAAAGGGCCACTCCCTCCCTCCCTATCTGAGAGAGTGCCAGATTCCTAATCTTCCTGACGCTTTCTTAATCCAGCAGAAATCTATTCACTGCATCATAAAATAGTGCCAATCCTCCTTGGAAATTAAGTAATCTACTAACTGTTAATCAGAGTACACAGCACAGAGTTACCATCCTTTAAATGTAAGAACCCATGGCAAGTATCTTATAACTTGCAGCATCTCCAATGAGAATATAAAGTGAGATACTGGAAGTTTAGGATTACAGATACACACATGAAACTACAAAGCCTATAGGCTTGTAAACAGGCAGGCCCACAGATTATGAATCATTGTCAGCAACTAAACAAAACAATTCACCCTCTTGTCCGTGTAAACACATGCAAATCATCTGAAGCGACTAACATCAGCCAGAATTGACACAAAATAGGTAGCAAAGGTTGCAAAAGATAACTGGCCATAATAACACAGGGAGTCTTGTTATGTAGACTTTAACATTTTGAACAGTTTATAAACATATTCCAGAGCACAGACAAGGACCCCCCAGTAGAATTTTACTTACATGTAGGGATCGTAGTGAGAGTGAATAGGTCCAAACATCCTCCAAAAGAGGAAGAAGAGAAAATAAAGTTAGTCCTGACACAGCACATCCGGGTGGTGTTTCTTCAGGTAGTTTTCAGCAGCCTGTGGAGTTGTGAACGTGCACCGTCCTTCGTCCAGATCCATCGAGAAAGTGGTCGGATGTAGAAGTCCGAAGGTGATGTTCTTGTCTTTCAGTTTCTTCTTCAGTGGTGCAAAAGTTTGCCTCTTCTTGTACAGAGCTGTCGACATGTCTCTGAATATCATTATGGTCGAGTTGCCATATTGTAGCGAGCCTTTGCTTCAGGCCATCTCTGTAATCTTGACCATGTCAGAGAAGCGGAGCAGCCGGATCATAATGGTGCGGGTTCTGGCGCCATCTGCTGGACGTTGTTGCAGAGATCTGTGAGCGCGTTCAACCTCGAATGTTTCCTCGTCTAAACCAAGCACCTTGGGTAGCCACTCTTGTATGAACGCCACTACATTCTTCCCCTCCACTCCTTCCGGAAAACCGATAAGCCTCAAGTTCTTCCTACGGGCTCGGTTCTCTTGGTCGTCCAGTTGCTCCCTTAAATCAGGCAATTCATCGTCGGTAGCCTTCTTATGGTCATCCAGCTCACGCTGCAGAGCAGCTAGCAAGTCCTCAAAATCATCTTGCTTCCTCTCAACGCTCTTCATCCAGTGTCCGATGGCTTATTTTCTCGAGCGATCTTTTCCATCGTTTCAGAGAGCTTGTTTAAGTGTCCTTCAATCATAGACTCGATCTTCTGTATTCCTTTTTCCATCTCAGAGAGGAACCACTGAGGTGCGTGCTCCGGAGGTTCGCTAGCTAGCTCGCCGGCAATGTTAGCACTCGGTGGTAGCTCATCTTGTTTGTTCTTTTCGTCTTTGTTCCAGACGTTTTTTTTTTCGGTGGCATTGTTTTGTTTTCAGTGTCTCTGAGAACAGCACCGGGGTTACCTCGATGTGCGCTTGGAAGAGGGCTAGTTTCAGTTGTCTAGGAAGCGGAGCACAGCACCTTGCGTCTGTTTTCTACGCCTCCATAACCGGAAGTGATTTCAGGCTGTTTTCCAGGTTTTTCATTTCTGCCTCGATTTCCTTCTTTTCTCAGGTCTCTTTTTCAGATATGAAGAGTGTTAAATAAGTGGTCCTCAAATAACTGCCTTAAATACATCCCACTCCACAGCTGGATTTGACAGCGAGCCCTCATTATTCAACCGATATTCCTGAATTTCATTCGGAATAAATTCCATGGAATGCTCAACGTGTTGCACCTCCATCTGGTGGGTCGGGGTCTTGATATTCTATCTAAATGGAAAAGCAGCCCGACCAGTGCATGGTCTGATGATAAAATCGAACCTACAGACGACTGCTCAGTCATTCTAATGAATGATTTGAAGACAAGAAAATAATCTATTCTTGAATAAGGATTATGTGAGTGAGAGTGGAAGGTACATTCCTTATCTACCTGGTGGAAAAAAGTCCACACATCTACTAGGTTTAGATCCTCCGTCATTGTATCGGCAGCTCTCCAACCCCTGAAGGTCTCATTAAACCCCATGTTTAAGTTTTATTGGTGATGGAGTCCCTGACAGCAGGTATGCCTTACGGGGAAGCAAAAACTGTTTTCCATTGAAAGATTAAAAGAGTGAAAAGTTAAATTACAATTCAGCCATGTTAACTAAAACAAGAAAGACTTAATAACAGAACCTGTTGGGTTAGTTTCAGGGTTTTATTTATTTTTTCAAAATTTCTCAAACAAAATCACAAACAAAAAACAAAAATCATGAAGAGCAGTATGAACAGAACATCTTTATATTTTGGGATGACTTTAGGAAATAGGTCTTCCATAGATTATTTAATGAGCTCATCAATGAGTTTTCATGTGGCTCAATAAACTACTGTTTCAACGGAAACTTTTCCCACACGTTTCACAAAGAAATGGCTTCTCACCTGAGTGAATTCTCATGTGGCTCAATAAATGACTGCTCTGACGGAAACTTATTCCACATGTTTCACAAGGATATGGCTTCTCACCTGAGTGAATTCTCGTGTGGATCAATTTATCACGGTTCCAACGGAAACTTTTGCCACATGTTTCACAAACATTCCCAGTGACCGGCCCGACCTTTTGATATTTCTTCTTTTTCTTACGGACAGTTTCACCACGTGTTTCGTCACATTTGGCCCGCTTCTTTGAAGCAGGAAAGTCAAGATGTTCTTTCTCACGGTAGACTTCAGAGTCCAGAGAGAGGACCTGCTCAGGTTCTGATACCTCTTGTGGTTCAGTCAGGTCACTTTGCTCTTGAAGAGAACGAACCTCGAAGTTTTCACTTTCGGACTTCAGAATAAGCTGCTCTGCCTTCTGGCTGGTACCCAGACCCTCGTGCTCTTCAGTCTGTGGTGGTTCTTGTTCCTCATGGTCCTCTGTAACCTGTACAAGTCCTGGTTCTTCTTCTTCCTCTTTAATCATTGGAAGTGGTGGTTCTTCCTGCTCTCGACGGTCGCTTGCTTCCTGTTCAAAGAGCTGCTCCTTCCTGTGGCCATGGTGCTGATGGAGCTCTGCAGGGACAAACAATGAACAAGATCAACAGAGCAGTTACATTTCTTGAACGGTTCCATCTTAAAAAACAAAACTCGGACTCAAAGCAGTGAAACAGAAAACTTGAATTTAAATTTCAAGAATAGCTTCCAGTTGTTATGTTATTGATTGAAGAGCACCTTTAGCTGCTGAAGGGATTACTATTTCAATGAACTTTTTCTGATAGTATTATCACTCATCTTCCCTAATATTCACACATTCTGTTAACTGTTTACCACGATGAGTTGAGGGGAAGCAAGTAGTCATAGTTCCATCAAGCACCTCTGCAGCTGGATGAAGGACTTCCCTTCAAACAGACCACAGCATGTGAGACTTTGAGAGCTGGTCTCCTCCAGCACCGTTCTCAACACTGACACCACCCAGAGCGGAGTCCTCACTCAGCTTCATGCTCACTCTTCACTCATGACTGCACTGAAATTCACAACACACCATACATGTTGATCTGCTGATGACACAGCCAAGGTCGGATTCATGACCAACAATGAGGAGACGGTCTACAGAGAGGAGGTCCAGGTCCTCACATCCTGGACTCTGAACAATGACTTGCTCCCCAACACCAGCAGGACCAAGGGGCTTGTCTGTGGCTCTGTTTACAGAAACTCAATATTCGGATTAAGGTCAAATCGTATCACAAAAGAACAAACAACAGCAGCAGCAACAGCAGCAGCAAGACGGATCCACCAGCAGTACTTCATGATCTTCATTATTACAAGGAGAGAACGTGAAGGAGAAACTGGAAATGTGCCAGACACATCTGTTTCTGTTTGTTCTGTCCTCCAGTGGCTACAAACAGGACATTTGAGCATCATGCTGATTAAAATAACCCACACACAGCCATAATGACGGAGATCCTCCACCAGTCAGATTCATGTGTTCATTCAGACTTTTCCATACCTGTTCTGTGTAACTTGGTTTCAGGTCTCCAGATGATTTCTAGCAGTCTGTCATGATGAACAACCGCATCCTCGTACCGGGCGATCTTTTGTTGGAGCACGGAGGAGATTTCCTCAGCAGCAGCAGTCAGAATCCGGGTGGTCAAGTCTCTCACAGAGTCCTGGGAATTTCCACCATCAGCAGCAGACTCTTCAACATCCTCCGGCTCCTTTTTAATATGTGGAGCTTCATGTTCCTCCTGCTTCAGGCAGGGGATCGTCATCTGGATGCCAATGTGCTGCTGTGGACTCTCTGGAGGGAAACAAGAGAAAGTCACTGATGTGATGGATGTGAATGTTTTACAGAGATAAATGCACGAGGCAGGACAGGCTACATTTAATTAAAATGCTCAATTTAATAAAACTGACAGTAACTGTATGGTTTAAGGAATGAAGGAGGAGAACGTTGTCTGGTTGTTTTTAACATCCAGCAGCAACAAGAAACATGAGAGGAAGATGGTCACCAGTTAACAGGGAAACCAGTTAATCTGAAACACCGGCTCTGCTCCAGTCTGCACTCACTCCTCCTCAGCTATGTTAGCTGCTGTGTGCATGTGAATGGAGCATGCACAGCGACGTGAAGGCAGCATTGACAGCTCAGACTCATCAGACACAGGTGACACGTTAAGAAAGCCAGGACAATTTGAACATAACCTGCTGCGACGCTGTTCTTATCGTTTTTAAAAGAGTCGTTAGCAGGAAGCTCCCAGTGTCGTGCAGTCAGACAGGATTTTTCTTCCCCCAGAAAAACTTGAAAGCATTATAATTCTGAAAGATTTGCAATGTAAGGCCAGTGGGCGGCTTTACTGGAGCTCAGGAAGAGATATTTCAGATCCTGGCAGCCGTGGAAATGTCTCCACCATAAGTAGCATTAGCATGTTAGCTCAGACAAGTCAGTAAATCAATTATTTTATCTCAAAACAGCACAAACTCCATTTCTTCTGTTTATGGTGCAGATGCTGTGTAATGCTGAAGGTTTCTGCTTGAAAATCACTCCTGTTATTTCACTTTGAACAAAAAGTTCAGTCTAATTTCAGTCTGTTAGCTTCAAAATAAAAGATACTGATCCTCCACCATTCACAAGTTCATTTAGAATTTTCCATGCCTGTTCTGGAGACGTTCATTTCAGGTTTCGTGCTGAATTCCAGAGATCTGTCCTGTCCATCAACCTCCTGCTGTTGTTGAAGAATTAACTGATCAGACAAGGTGAGGATTTCTGCAGCGGCAGCAGCTAGTCGGTCCTTTATAAACTCTCTGAAAGTCTGGACTTCAGCCATGTTGGTCAAGAAGATGAGAAATAACTGAAAAATAACAGTTTCAACTGAAAAACAACAAGTTTGAAAAAATGCTAAGTAACTTCTTCTCTCCAGGTTTTTTTGTTTTTGCTGCATCACAGACAGTGTCAGCTTCTTACCAACACCTGTTGGACACGGGGCGAACTGCAGGTCGTTGGATGGTAATGAAATTGTTTTTTTAACAGTTATGTTTTTTTTTAATCTTTTTAATGAAAGAGCCGTGTGTTTTTCCTTCTGTATTATAACTATTAATAATAATAATAATAATAATAATAATAATAATAATAATAATAATATTCCCAACTATCAACTTAATGGTTTCAGACTGACTATATGAATGGAGTCATTAATTGTTTTGGAAATTTTGTTTTCTATTAAGCTTCACTTTTTTTCAGCAACCAAGCATACACATGTAATCCTGCTGAAACGTTAAGATACAATTAAATAATACATAGTTCATGACTGATTCACGGAAAATTCAGACTGTTGAAAGCCTGGTGTTTTCGTTGTGTGTGAAATAGTTAAATTAATGTTAAAATGTGTTTGAAAAGACTATGGGCCCTAACTTGGTAGACTACGCCGAATCCGCCTGCTGTCAGCGGAGCGCAAAGTGCGCCGTCGGCGGATAAAGTCAATGGGGCGTGTCCAGAAAATTGTCCTAATTTCGTGAACCAGGCGCAGTCACGCCTCCATCCCGCCCACCGGCGCGGGTGGCGCAAGAGAGAGGAGAGAAAGTGGGTTTAACCCAGCTGAGCGCAATTTGACCAATCAAATGAACACCTCTCCTTTTTTTCAAAGAAGGACACTGCTACATTAACATGATGAAATACATTTTATTTCCTGGCCTCAATACTAAACCATAGTGAAGCAACAATGTATATGACATTTTGGCATTTTGAAATAAATAATCTCTTGTAGAGCTTGGGGAGCCAGACAAATGAAATAACAATGCAGACACCCTGCATTTAGCGGCTACATACAGACTTTGTAGGGAAAGGGAAAATCTGTTTTTATTTGTGTGCATCATTCTTAAAGATACATTTGGGAAAGCACAAAGAATTACAGGTGCCAATCACTCAGCGCAGCTGCACAGCGGAGCTGGGTGAGTCTACTTAGGACTGCTGGTTCAGTTGTCATCAGATCGATGTCCTCTGAAATGATTCCCTGTAATTCCTATCACACACATGGCATTCCGGCCATCCCAGACGAAGGATAATCATTTATGAGAGAATGGTGGCGACATCTGCTATCTGCTCCGTTCTCCTCTGCTTCACGTGTTGCCAGCATTCTTATCCCCCTCCAAAGGCCACTATGGTCAGCCAGACTGTCATACATATGCAGTGTTTTTGCGCAGGAGCACACCAACAGGTTGCTTTTCTGTAATCTAATGCATTAGAAATTAAGGTAAAGAAACAAAATATTAAATCAAGTGGATCAGCAAAACTTCTGCCTCATATCTGCTTTATTAATGCCTCAAATCAGGTTTTAAAATGTATTGAACTTTTTACAGTGCGCATTTGCGCAGCGTACCTCTCACTCACACTCCGCGCACTCGTTTCCCTGATACACACGCACACACACGCCAACACACACAAAATAGTTGTATTATTAACTGTCAATAATAATCAAGAACATATTAAAATTAGTAAAATAAGTCTCCCCGGTTGCGCACCAGGACGGACACCTTCCCACACCGACCCGCTCATTTTATTCTGGGACTGCAGGCTCAACAGGACAAAGGTATTTATTCAGAAAATATGTTCGTTCTAAAATTAATTTTTGGAAACGAAAAATACATGGTTTGCTGTACTTTAATGGAGGATATAATATTTTACCTGAATCTGTAACTGGCACATCTGGAGACGCTGCAGTGCCCCTGCTGTCAATACCGTGTTCACTGTTGTGCTCAGATTTATTACATTAGTTTAAATAATAATAATAATAATAATAATAATAATAATAATAATAATAATAATTTTACACCATTTTATGTTATTATTATTTAGTTGTAAACTGACAGCAGCTTACAGTAATTCTCTACCTGGAGGTGACGGGTGAGCGCTTCATACGCCACTGCAGGTTCTACGCTGGACTGTACAGCAGCTGGAGGTCGGTCGGGTATTTTTGGGGCAGCAGCATTATATTTGTTTCGCTGTTTGGCCCGCGACTGTTCTGACTCTGATTCAGAACATTCCTCCTCTTCACTCCAGTCAAGATCGCTGATGTCCGACACGTCTCCGCCATCCGATTCCCCCTCACTGACCTCCTGTATCATTGCTAAAGCTTCTTCCACCTTATATCTCTTATTTATGCCTGTTTTTACTATCTTTCTTTTGGGATTTGCTTGATATTTTTGGCCATCTGTCTGATTGTCTGCTGTCAGAGCCCCCTGTTCAGATGCACGCATGAACCAAAACAAATCAATCACAGAAGAAAAAAAAAGCCCAGTGAAGTGCATCTTTTTAATCAGTCTAATAATAATAATAATAATAATAATAATAATAATAATAACAATAATAAATAAATAAATAAATAATAAGTCTCACAGACCACTGTTGGCCTTTGGAGGTATAAATGCTTTGTAATATTATCTGTGTTATTGTTAGGACCTTATTTGCTTCAGAAAAACATACAAGACACATATTTAGGAAAAGTCAAAGAACTAGAGGACAGGGGAATTATTTTTAACAGATTTATTTGAATTCTAAAAACCCAAATGGTCTGTCAGATCGTCTTGGATGTTCTAGTGCTAAAGAAGATAATAAAAACAATTATGTGGTTCATGAGTGATTTTGTGTATCTTTCATGACACTGACAAGCTGAAACCCTGCCTCTGAGGTTTTCTCAGACAAATTATCATCAGATCCTCCTCCCCAGCCTGCTCACACCTTCCGCAATAAACTCTCACTGCGCCCAGCTGATTCTGTCGACCCCTCCCCCTGGTGCGCCGCCAGGCCCATCTCGGCGCAAGTGCAGCAGACCGGTCAGAAACCCTCTTCTGCGCCTGTCGAAAATAGGAATGCGCTGCCTCCGCCGCTGATCATCGCCAAGTTGCGCCGTCAAATTAGAGCCTTATATATTATTGCATGATCTAAGATAGAAAAGAACGTGTTATTTCATTAAAAAAATGTATTTCTGATAAAGCCAGGTTTTTTTGGTCATGAGACCTGAGATCTCACATCTGTGAGAGATTGGATTGCAAATTGATGCATGTGAGAGGAAAGTGGATAAATATAGTTTGTTTGGTGAGCTTTATTGCTCATTACCCCCCTCTCTTACCTAGCTGCTGTATCGGCAAATAATAGAGATTTCAATGTTAATGCCTAAACATTACTTGCATTTAAAAAGAAAACTTGAATACTAATCCAAATGAATGTTAACAAGACCAACATATCTATTGTACTTCAGTTTGAAAGTTTGGTCTTTTAATATCCTACAAACATATAAGAAGGCCTACTAAAAATGTAGTTGACTCCTGCCATACAGTCTTTGTATTCATTGCATTGAGAGATGAGATACTGTATATCACACAAAATTATGAAGTCACTGCATGCTATCTGTTGAAAAACCAGTGATTGGAATGTAATGATAAAATTGAGTACAATAACACTTTTTGCAACTGTTGTTGCCTTTATTTTTGAAAAACATTCATTAAAGGATCTTGGAGACCCAGGGATTGACTGGGAGAGTGCCATACAGCGACAACACTCCAATGAAGCAATTGTGGTTCCTGAGATTGCATGCCCACTGGATGCTGAAGCCCTGGAGGAACTGAGAAGAACTGTTGATCCTCTTGCACTCTGTCAGTCACATGGTCGTGACTTGCACATCTGATTCTTGCACTTTGTGCCAAACCGAACAGAACACTGAAAAGAGAACTTTTGAATTAAATGTATTGTATGTAATATTTAAAACAGGTGTACACCTTAAATATGGGCAGGTTGTGTGAGGAACGTTAGGCCCGGCCTGTGAACTGTGCAGCACCAATAGAAAGTCAAACAGACTTTGATACAAGTGTCTGTGAAGTCTTGACTGAATTAAGGTGCTACTTTTTGTTCATACTGCTTTGCACTATTGATCTGTCAGAGCCATGGGTGTGGTGGAGTGAGGGACATGTATACTTATAAAACTGTTGAAATTGCAAATATTGTGTCATATCCTTTCAAACATTTAAAGTTTCTGCTTTAGGATTTGTAACAGCAATTGTGTTAGACAATGTAAAATGCACCTCCATACTGAATTGCTTCAGTCATGAGTTTTCTAAGGTCATCATAAGTAGCAAGATGCCGCACAGGGAAAGTCACTGTCTCCTGGTGCGAGACTGACTGCCATTATTTCACCAACAACACTGAGTGAGAACAAGACAGAACAATTCCGATGCACAAAAGAAGTCCTACATCCATGACAGTAACGTTCACAAAACGTGAGATATAGACCTGAAGTTGCCATAATCCAGGTCTGTCACAGAGTACTTGGGTTTTTTTTTTCCTGGCTCCCAGCTCCTTCAAAGAATCTGTTTTCAATCCCTGAAACCATTTTTGTAGACGAAAAGACAATTCCCAGTTTTAGATAATATATTGATTTCATTTGGTAACAGAGTAAATAGTTAACTGATCATCTAACCAGTCAAAAACTCTTTCCTAATTGCGCCTGTATCAATACCTGCCTCTCCGAATAAACCACCGAGAGAGCACTGGCAGGAAATGCATTTTATTTTTTCGTGTCCACTGGAGAATGCCCCTGTCTGGAAGGCTAGCCCTGTCCACACACAATTTAAATAGTGTCGTATTGTCCACCTGTTGCTCAAGGAAGTGCAATACCTCTTCCATACTTAGGGAAAAAGATAAAATACAAGATTAATAAATTTCCAGCCCTGCATTTAGATGTCAAAATTTGATAGCAGTTGTAAAAGGGGAAGCAGTGGTATAAGCCATTTAACAACATCATCATGTAGTCAAATAAACAATGTCACTAACAACAAAATTCCATGTTCATAAAACATACCTTTTTGATTTGCTCACTGAAATGTCAGCAGACCTGCTTGAACTGCTGCAATTTTCTGCAGGACTGTGCTCACAACTGTACGTTCACGAAAATATATACAAATTACAACACACACGTCATATTGAAATGTGTCCATTAAGGGAGGGGATAGGTTCAAATACAGATAGCACAACCAAATTACCTCTCTCCACACATGCTAGCATGGACTGTGATGTCCTCAGCTGGGAATTCCTTGGTGCATATCGGACAAACTGACAGAAATTTCAGGGGAAGATTACATTTGCAGAACTAAAACAAGAGATAATTACTGGTATAACGTAAATAAAGTGATTATGGACTCAGAGAAAAATGATTTGTGTTGTTTTGGACATTTTAATAACCTGCCACTTTTCATCTCCTTCAGCTTATAATAAAATGCAGAATAAGAGTCCAGGTACATAAAAAAGTAAATGTGAGTGTGACAAATTGTGGAAAGAATTCTAAACAATACATATCATCTTTTGTACCCGTAGCCTTGTGTAGTAGCCCCCCCCCCCCCCCCCGTGCAGCTCCTCCATTTTTGGAAAGGTTTCAGTGAGGATTCTTGAAATCTTGACAATGACAGAGAAAGAGAGACAGAAAATCACATACAGTTTTATTTTACCCTTAAGGAAGCTTCTATGTCCGTGGATAAATCAATTCTTCCATCTTAAAACAACACAAACTCTGTTTCTTCTGTTTATGGTGCAGATGCTGTGTAATGCTGAAGGTTCCTGCTTGAAAATCACTCCTGTTATTTCACTTTGCACAAGAAGTACAGTCTAATTTCAGTCTGTTAGCTTCAAAATAAAAGATACTGATCGTCCACCATTCACAGGTTCATTTAGAATTTTCTATACCTGTTCTGGAGACGTTTGTTTCAGGTTTTGTGCTGAATTCCAGTGATCTGTGTTGTCCATCAACCTCCTGCTGTTGTTGAAGAATTAATTGATCAAACAGGGTGAGGATTTCTGCAGCGGCAGCAGCTAGTCGGTCCTTAATAAACTCTCTGAAAGTCTGGACTTCAGCCATGTTGGTCAAGAAGATGAGGTCTAACTGAAAAATAACAGTTTCAACTGAAAAACAACAAGTTTTAAAAAAAATGCTAAGTAACTTCTCTGCAGTTTTTTTGTTTGATTTTGTTTTTGGTGGATCATATACAGTGTCAGCTTCATACCGACCCCTGTTGGACACGGGGGGAACTGCAGGTTGTTGGATGATAATAAAAGTTTTTTTCAAAATAGTTTTAATGTTTTTTTTTTAATGAATGAACTGTGTTTTTCTTTCTTTCTTTCTTTCTTTCTTTCTTTCTTTCTTTCTTTCTTTCTTTCTTTCTTCTTATTGTCATTATTGTTTTTATTCAACTATTTGTTTTTTACAACAATCAACTTAATGATCACAGACTGACTGAATGGATGAGTCATTAGTTGTTTTTGAAATTTTGTTTTCTATTAAGCTTCGGTTTTTTCAGCAACCAAGTGTGATGCACATCGTGTTTTTTTTTTAATGTACAGTTTTTTTTGTTTTGTTCTGTTCAGGTATTTAGTGGATATTGATCCTGTTTTGTGTTTTGTTACTTTTTTGAAATAATTATCTTTTTCCTTTCTTTTTTTGGTGTTGATTGGAGCGAGTTGTGCCGCCGCCCTATAAATAGCAGCGTGGCTCTTGGTCGGTCTCTCTCTCTCTCTCTCTCTCTCTCTCTCTCTCTCTCTCTCTCTCTCTCTCTCTCTCTCTCTCTCTCTCTCTCGCTCGCTCACCTCGTTACACCTGTCCCCAGTTGCGCTCGCCGGCGCACCTCGGACTCCGGCTCCCTCAGGGAGCATAGTGCTGGCCAGATCATGCTAGCCCACTAGCCGGCTTCATGTTTTTTTTTTCTTTTTCTTTTTCCCTTTTCGATTGCTGTCGTTTTCTGTCCAGGTGTGACCAGCCGTCCCGTTTTCATCTTTCTTTTGATCGGGTCTAGTTAGGGTTTTGTCTTTAGTTTGGACGAGGGATCAGCTTTGACGGCTGCATAGCAGCTGGGCTGTGAACTTGTCTTTTTCTTAAGTTTGGCTGGCGCATCTGGGCCTTCCTTTATTTGATACTTTTTTTCTTTTTGATGTAACTCCTTGGGCACAGGTGATGAGGGTTCGGTTCTTTCCCCAGAGCTTCTTCAACTTACAGCTCGGAGACGCCAGCTCATGGGAAAAGTTGAATAAACACTTCAACTCTCATCTTGGCTTGTCCTGTGTCCTTAAAGAATATGTTTGACTCTCCGGGTCATAACACCAAGCATACATACGTAACCCTGCTGGAACATTGAGATACATTTAAATAATACATTCATAGCAACATTAGTTAATGACTGATTTAAAAAACAATAAGACTGTTAAAAGTTTGATGTTTTCGTTGTGCTTAAAATGAGTTAAATTCATGTTATTCATTAAAGCTAAGTTGTTTTGGTCATGTGACCTCCCATTTGTGAGAAACAGGATTGCAAATGGGTAAAGAGAAGAGGAAAGTGGATGAAAATAGTTTGTCTAGTGAGCTTTACTGCTCATTATGCTTAACTTTTCATTGCTTGTACTTTGGATTGTCAACCTGACAATCTTTCAAGAGACAGGTGATACACCTGTTGCCGCATAGTTGTTGTTGTTGTTGTTGGTGTGTGTGTGTGTGTGTGTGTGTGTGTGTGTGTGTGCGTGCGTGCGTGTGTGCGTGCGTGCGTGTGTGTGTGTGCATGTGTGGCTGGGATCTCTCACTCTGGTTCATCTACAGGTTGTCCATGATTGTATTATTGACGGGAGCGCCAGACCATTGGGGAGGACACGGCAGCCTCCAATCAAGTGGCCATGGGAGGAGCCTCCCCTTCAAAAGTCTGGTGGGAGGATCAGTCTGGGAGCAGCTGTGTCTCAGCAGTGACCTGTCGCTCCCCACTCGTCTGTGTGCTAGAACTGAGAGCTAGGATGATAGCCTGTGTTTGTGTTGTTTGTTTATTAGTTAGGGATCTGCCCTTCGGAATAATCTTAAGTTTGGCTTCAGACAGTTGGAGACATTCCAAGACTGAGAAACCCGAGACCAAGACCGAGACCACAGACTGTCGAGAACAAGACGAGACCAAGACCATGAAAAAGTGGTCTCAAGACCGGTCTCGAATCCAAGACTGGTCTCGAGAGCTACAAGTCTGGCCTCCTCGGCAGCTCATCCATTATTTCCCATCCCAGCACTGTCAGCCTGTAAAGACCAGGCACTCACCAACCAGCCGGAACATTATGACCACCTGTCTGTGAATACTGCAGCACGAGGTGCCTCAAGGTCTGGTTCTGTTCACCATTGTGACCACCAACTTCACCCATTCCACAGCAAACTTCCACCTGCAGCAGTTCTCAGCTGCCTCTGCCATCATCCGTCACATCTACAACAGAGACGACAAAAAGAACCAAGAGCTGAACCAGAACCTTGCAACCTGGTGGATTAATGCCAGAAAAACCAAAGAGCTGGTTGAACATCCAGGGAACAGATACTGAGATACTGGACTCTTATAAGTACCTGAGTATTCTTCTGCATGAAATCCTGGACTGGACTGTAAAGACTCGGACTCCTTCCAAAACACACCGGCGCAGACTCCACATGCACCATGAGCGCCTGCACTTTCTCTCCACTCCATGTCTTCCCTCGAGACATCTTCCAATGGTCTTGTTGTAGGGAGTGAAATTCTCTTTTTAATTTCTTTAGACTGAGCAGGATGGAGTGGTCAGATTCAGATTGGGTAGAGTGTCCGTTTTCCAGGTTTTTCATTTCTGCCTCTGTTTCATTCTTTTCTCAGGTCTCTTTTTCAGGTCACTTCTTCATCATCACTCGCATCCTTCGCACTCTGCACTGGCTTCCTGTTCACCTCCGCATTCAGTTCATAATCCTTCACACCCACCACTGTCTGCACGGAGCAGCCCCCACCTATCTCACTGAACTCCTCCATCCACACACTTCAGCCAGAACCCAGTCAGGCCAACTACACAGTCTGCGCCCGCCCAGGACTCGGCTCAGGACCATGGGCGACAGAGCCTTTGACGCTGCTGCTCCCCGTCTGTGGTACACCCTTCCCAACCACCTCAGGGCTCCACAGACGATGGATTCTCTCTAAAGAGGGCTGAAAACCTTTTTATTTTGTATCGCCTTCCCTTTTTGATTCCCCCTCTGGGTCTTGGCCTTGATGGGGCGAGGGGGTTTATGCGTTCCTGTGATCCTGGAGAGCGATACCGTCTGGAGCTCGCTCCTGGTAGGGTCACCCTTGGCGGGACGGTCTCTCGGTAGGTTCCAGACAAACAAAGACCCCAGTGTGTCGATACACTGTGAGGTAGCAGCCCCACCAACTGACTATCCTGTGGAGGGCTAACAACCCACCCAGGAGAAACCCTTTTGTTATGAAACTGACTAGAAAAAGAAGCCGGACTGCCCAACACGGTAACAGACCCCAGCCTGCCCCTGACCAACGAGTATGGATCAACCTTTGTCTCAGGACCCGTATTGCCACCTGGAACGTCCAGACCCTCCTTCGCCCAGGAGCCACCACCCTGCTATCCCGAGAGCTCTGCCGTTATAACATCACACTGGCAGGGCTCTGTGAAGTTAGATGGCAGGGAAGCGGTGAAATAACAGCTGGAGACCCGCTGGCGCCTCTATGGTGTGGCCCTTTCCTTCCCAAATGCCCTCTGTAAATCTCTCATCAGCTGGACACCCATGAGCGACAGATTTTTATCTGCTCGCTTCCTCCACCGACATGGCAAGATGATGGTCATCATTGCCTATGCCCCCACAGATGTCGCTGATGAGGATGAGAAGGATGTGTTCTATGACCAACTGCACCAGGCTGCCAGCCAAGCACCACCCCACAACATCACCATTGTACTGATGGATACCAATGCCACTCTTTCCAGCAGCGATCGGTCGCCTGGCTCACACCTGTTGGCACCACCTTTGCTGACAGAGCAACAAACGTTCTGCCACCATCACAACCTCTGTGTTGCTGATACCTGGTTTCTCCGGAAACTAATCCACCAGTGAACATGGTACAGCCCAGACGGCAGAACCAGGAAAGCACTGGACCACATCCTGATCTCTCGATGCTGGAAGTCATTTGTCACCAACTGCCGGGTGTACCGTGGAGCCCAGCTTGGCAATACAGACCACCGTCTCCTGGTGGCTCAGCTTAGGCTGAAGCTTCGAGACAACCAGTACACCAAGACTCAGCCATGCCTCAATTCCTCACTCCTCAGAGACCCCAACATCACGACAGACATCAGTAATTCCATCGGCTGTACCTTCGATGCCCTGGCTCTGGACCAGAAGAGTGACTGGCAGACCTTTAAGGAAAGTGTTCTCCAGTCAGCTCAGAAAGTACTCAGGTGTTCACAACCACCACCCAAAAAGCCATGGATTTCGGAGAAGACACTCAACATCATGAACAGCCATGTGATGCACGACTCTGAGGTGACCTGACGGAGTATCGCCGACTGAACTGTGTGCGAAATGTGTCGAGCCAAGGCCATACACCTAGAGTCCGCAGCCAACAATAACGACATGAGCCGCGTATGCAATTTACTTCGCCAAGCTCGCAATGGCCCCCCGCATCAAGTCAGCCCTGGTGAAAGACTCTGACGGCAACATCATAACAACAGACAAACTGCCTATAATGCTGGAAAGAGCACTTCAGCCTCTTACAGCACCACAACACCACCCTTGCTCCCTCTATCATCCCAGCTGCTGCAGACACAGCCCCTAACCACGCCTGTAACATGGACCCCATAACATCCTGGAGATCAGAGCCACCCTGAAAAAACTGAACAGGAAAGCCCCCGGCATTTGCTGCATAACCACTGAGATGTTAAAGTCGGGCAGGGATGGCACCGTTGAGTGGCTGACCCACATCTTTAACAAGGTGTGGGTAATGGACCAGCTCCCTAGCAACTGGACCAGAGCAGTCATTCTGCCCTTCTGCAAGCGCAAAAGTGACAGACTTGTCTGTGAGAACCATAGAGGCATCACACTACTCTCCATTCCCAGCAAGCTCTTCACCAAGATCTTGCTGACTCGTGCTCTCCCAGCCCTCAGAAGTACCCACCGTCCCCAGCAGGCTGGCTTTATGCCCAACTGCTCCACATCAGATCACATCTCCGCCGTCCGTCTTCTGACAGAGAAGGTTTATGAATTCCGGAGAGACAACCATCTTTACGTTGGATTCCTAGACCTCAAGGCTGCATTCAATACAGTCCACCACTCATCACTGTGCAGTATCCTACAAACCCTCGGCTCACCTCCGAAGATCACCACCCTCTTCAAGCTGCTCTACAGCAACACACAGAGCTGTGTCCGTGTCAACGGCTGTGACTCCGACTGGTTTTCCATCTCCATTGGTGTTCGCCAGGGCTGTGTAGCCGCTCCAGACCAGCTTAACTGCATCATCGACCACCTGATGCGCAGGGTCTGTGAGCGAGTACCTGGAGTGTCCTTTGGCAACTACCAACTGAATCATCTGGAGTATGCCGACGACACCATCCTGCTCAGCACCTCCTACAGTCAGCTGAGGGACTCTATGAGTGTATACAGCGAAGAGGCAGAAAAGCTTGGTCTCCATGTGAGCTGGACTAAGACCAAGTTCATGCATGTTGGTGAGGGACCAGACCCACCTCCTATCCTGCTTGGTAACAACACCGTTGAGCCTGTGAAGAACTTTGTGTATCTGGGATCCACAGTGACAGATAACGGGGATCTTAAACCAGAGATTTTCCGCAGGAGAGCTCTGGCAGCCTCTGCCCTGCAGTCTCTCTGGAAACCACTCTTGCGGCACCAAGCCATCTCATGCAAAACGAAACTCCAAATCTACAACACCACCGTACTCTCCATTCTGTTATATGGCTCCGAAACATGGCCCTTAAATAAGACCCTGGCCACAAGAATAGATGGCTTTGATAGCAGGGCTCTCAGAACCATCGAGAACATTAGGTGGGCAGAGCGAATATCTAACGAAGCACTCAGAGCCCGCACAAACCAGCCCAGAGCCTCCTGCCTGGCTGCACAACGCCGCATCCGCTGGTTCGGCCATGTTCTCCGTCTTCCCCCTGACCACCCGACAAGAGCCATTCTGAAGTTTGACCCAAAGGCCGCAGGCTGGAGACGACCACGAGGCAAGCCCCGCACTCGATGGCTCGACATCATTGCGGACGACCTCCGACAATTGAGCTGTGGAACCGACGTCACCGCGCAATGCATTATGAGACGACGGCGCCATTTTGAAGGGGTAGAGAAATCAAAACAAACTATGACAACACTTGAAAATGCAAAAGAAAAGAGATGCTACCGCGACCGATTGCGTCCGGATGCACAATTAGGATACCTCGTTCTTACGACATCTCAGGACAGGTCTGACATTGTGTACGCAAGTTTGACTCAGTGTGGATTTATGGTGTAGTGCAGAAAAAAACCTGGCGGAGCGTGAAAACAATTATAAAGCACATCTCAAACACACCGTAAAGCAGAAGCAAAACATAATCAGTGCAGATTAAAAAGTGAAAGAATAAAAAATAAAAAAATGCCCTTACAGAATATATAGTAATATCCCCTCTTGTGGTATTAATGAAGGATTTTTAACTTTCAATAACTCCGCTGAGTCCATCCTGCCACGGAGAGGAGCAGTTTTAACAGTGCGCAAAGACACACACGCTGCTGCTGCGGAGCAGCTTCAGACCCAACAGGGGAAACACTGCTGTTTAGCCCCGAAAAGATGGGACTTTATTTTGGCAGTTTTAAACAATATTGCACTTGGTGATAGAGTTACTTTTGATGCACCTGCGCCACGAGAGGAGCTGACGTGGAAACAGAGCCTGGACTGGCTGGACTGAGAAGACAGGACCTGAAGAACCGCTATGAAATGTAAATAAACTCTAAAGTGCAGCAAATTATTAATTTACTCAGTGGTGTGAAGCCAGCAGCCCAGAAAATAACATATCAGCTAAAGGGAGATAAAATACAGAGGACGTTTAGTCAAACATTTTATCAAGACTTCTATTCTTTATTTTAAGCTGCACCGACAGCGGGTGGCACGCGACGCCCTCAGTGGCCTGAGTCCCGGGTCCACTCGGTCCTGTGTCCTGTTCGGTCCGGGGTCCTGTTCGGTCCCGTGTCCTGCTCGGCACCGGTCCGGTGCTGGGTGTGTCTCGGTGGGACCGTCCTGCTGTGGGGAGCAGATCTGGCCACGGTGCCGCTGTCTGGCTCTGAGACATAATTAAACGAAACAATAAAAATCTGAGCTGTATCACGTGAGTTGCCTCATTATTTGTAATATCAGGGTTAAATTAACGGATCTATAATCTATTCAGACCTCAGCCGGTGTTCGTTCGTCCAGACGATGCTGTTCATCGCTGCTGCAAGCTTCCTCCAGACAGTGTTTTCCTCTTCTCCTTTAATTCCCGTTTTTATTCTTCCAAAGAGCTCCTTCTGATTTACCTCCACCTGAAAGGTGATGCTATGATTATGAAAAACTCACGAAAATGTCAGTCCGACTGCGAGGATGGGGAGTGGTAGCAGGAGGGCTTTGTTTAAAATAATTAATTAGCCATGTGCTAGTCTTAGCTTAGCTAGTTTAACTGACAGAGCAATTTATGACAGTAATTTATTCATGACCAATATCAAGAACTTACCAGAATGAAAATGTGTGGAACATATCAAGAGATATCTTGGGATGACATCGAACTTTATGTTCACACATCTAACAGCAGCAATCCAGGCAAGCCGCTGCCTTTTAGTAACATAATACGGTGCTTCCAAGCAGGAAAACCAAAAAAAGACAGCCCATTATCTATTTTTTTGCCCTTCCGGTCATGCCAGTGAGCCTTACAACCGGCAACACAGCAGTTTCGAACCATTTTTGTCATTACTTTTCCAACTTCTAATGGGCTTGCACTGCAGTGCGTTTGTAGTACCCCTTCAAAATGGCGGATAAACATTAAAAATGGCTCCGCCCCTTTTTTGTGACATCACGCTCCAAAGCTCAATATGAAATTACAGTGAAGGACAAAGACCTGCTGGCACAAGATCGCCTGTATTGGAAAAACCTGGTTTCTCTGGTCGGCTCTACGCAACGGGATGGGACACCAGCCCCAACGAAGGAGCATGACTGACTGACTGACTTCCCTGATTGATTTTACTACTGTTTGCTTTTATTGTATTTACTGTTTATACTGTCTTACTGCTTTTTATTGTCTTTATCATTGTTTTATTGTCTTCCTGATTTTGCACACTGAGATTTGCCTACAAATGTAATGTGCATTATAAATAAAATCCATCATCATTATTATTATTATTATTATTATTATTATTATTATTATTATTTTTATAAGTATTTTTCAGATTTGAACAGTTTTAAATAAGTCGCCCTCAAATAACTGCCTTAAACATCACACACCATAGCCAGATTTGACAGTGAGCCCTCATTATTCAACCGATATTCCTGAATTTCATTCTGAATGAATTCCATGGAATGCTCATCCTTAAACAAGGAGGATGTCTTGCACCTCCATCTAGTGGGTTGGGGTCTTGGTGTTCTATCTAAATGGAAAAGCAGCCCGACCGGTGCATGGTCTGATAATAAAATCAAACCTATAGACGACTGCTCAGTTTTTCAAACAAATTATTTGGAGACAAGAAAATCATCTCTTCCTGAAAAAGGAGTAGAAGAGTAGAAGGTACATTCCTTTTCTGCCTGGTGGAAAAACCTCACACATCTACTAGGTCTAGATCCTCCGTCTTTGTATCGGCGGCTCTCCAACCCCTGAAGGTCTCATTAAGCCCCATGTGTAAGTTTTATTGGTGCCTGACAGCAGGTATGTGTTACGGGAAAGAAAAAACTTGTTTTCTATGAAGGATTAAAAGAGTGAAAAGTTAAATTACAATTCAGCCATGTGAACTAAAACATGAAAGACTTCATAACAAAGCCCATTGGGTTAATTTCAATTTTTTTTATTTATATTTTTCAAAATTTCTTCAACAAAGCCACAAATGGAAAAAAAAAAATCACGAAGAACAGTATGAACAGTACATCTTATATTTTGAACTGACTTACAGAAATAACTCTTCCATAGATTCTTTGATGAGCTCATCAGTGAGTTTTCATGTGCCTCAATAAACTACTGCTCTGACGGAAACATTTCCCGCATGTTTCACAAGGATATGGCTTCTCACCTGAATGAATTCTCATGTGCTCAAATAAATGACTGTCCTGACTGAAACTTTTCCCACATGTTTCACAAGGATATGGCTTCTCACCTGAGTGAATTCTCTTGTGGATCAATAAATTACTGTTCCGACGAAAACTTTTCCCACATGTTTCACAAGGATATGGCTTCTCACCTGAGTGAATTCTCATGTGGCTCAATAAATTACTGCTCCAACGAAAACTTTTCCCACATGTTTCACAAGGATATGGCTTCTCACCTGAATGAATTCTCTTGTGGATCAACACAGAACTCTTTCTACTGAAACTTTTGCCACATGTTTCACAAACATTCCCGGTGACCGGCCCGACCTTTTGATATTGCTTTTTTGTTTTATGGACAGTTTCACAGCATGTTTCATCACATTTGGCCCGCTTCTTTGAAACAGGAAAGTCAAGATGTTCTTTCTCACGGAGGACTTCAGAGTCCAGAGAGAGGACCTGCTCAGGTTCTGGTACCTCTTGTGGTTCAGTCAGGTCACTTTGCTCTTGAAGAGAATGAATCTCAAAGTTTTCACTTTCGGCCTTCAGAATAAGCTGCTCTGCCTTCTGGCTGGTACCCAGACCCTCGAGCTCCTCAGTCTGTGGTGGTTCTGGTTCCTCCTGGTCCTCTGTAACCTGTACAAGTCCTGGTTCTTCTTCTTCTTCCTCTTTAATCATTGGAAGTGGTGGTTCTTCCTGCTCTCGACAGTGGCTTGCTTCCTGTTCAAAGAGCTGCTCTTTCCTGTTTCCATGGTGCTGTTGGAGCTCTGCAGGTACAAACAATGAACAAGATAAAAAGATCAGTTACATTTCTTGAAAAGTTCCTCCTTCAAAAAACAAAAACAAAACTCGGACTCAAAGCAAAAACTGAAACTGAAAATTTAAATTAGTGCTGGGCAAGATTAAATTTCTTAATCGTGATTAATCACATAATTTTCCTGTGATTAATCGCGATTAATCGCATTATGCTCAAAATACAATATTGAATTCAAAAGTACTCTGTAATGATCATCCTGCCCCTAGCCAGGGACAATGCCTTTTTTTTTCTTTATTTGCAAGAAGCATAATTTTACAATAATTATTTTACAATTCATCAAATATGATTTATAATAACTTAAAATACCAGGTCTTTACAAAGATTGCCACCCACCCAACACACACACACACACACACACACACACACACACACACACACACACACACACCACCACCACCACCACCACCAAGAGCAGAGCAGATGAAAAACTAAGTTTTTTATGAGTTCACACTTCCTCAAACTTCTGATCCTCAAACAGAGAAGACAGGATACATTCAGTCACACCGAATTGTGCACCATTAAGCCAAATTGTATGTTGAAGGGAAATTTACTTTATTTTGCATGTTTTCAGCGCCTGAAGACTGCCCAGCGGGCCGAAACGTTCTGCTGGCAAAAGACGCGATTTCAGTGTCACTTTCATTTTTCTCATATCTGTGCTCCTTATTTCAGTTTGTGCCTTATACCAGTAACCTTGCCGGCAAGCTGAATTCTCGCGATATTTGTTCTCACACACCACGAGAATCCATCTTGTATCGCTTGCGCCAATGTGCTCGGGTCGGACTTTTTTCGGTCAAACCAATCACGTTCGGATTTTTTTCGGTCGGACCAATCACGCGTCGTTTAGGGCAGGACATGAAGCTTTGACGGAAGCAGGAAGCGACGGACTGCTAATAACATTAGCGTGGCTAGCGAAAACAATGGATATCCCGACAGCGACTACATCTGTTTTAGATGAATCCTCTATTGCGTCTTAGAAAGACGATCAGCAAGAGGTTTTTTCTTTGCAGTGATTGGCGGGGGGGGGGCTTAATGCCTGATGAAAATTTGTCGGCGTTAAGGAAGCAGTGCGTTAACGTGCCCAGCCCTACTTTAATTCAAATTTCAAAAATAGCTTCCAGCTGTTATGTTATTGATTGAAGAGCACCTTTAGCTGCTGAAGGGATTACTATTTCAATCAACTTTTTCTGATAGTATTTTCACTCATCTTCCTTAATATTCACACAACATTCTGTTAACTGTTTACCACGCTGCGTTTAGGGGAAACAAGTAGCCATAGTTCCGTCAAGCACCTCTGCAGCTGGATGAAGGACTTCCCTTCCAACAGACCACAGCATGTGAGACTTTGAGAGCTGGTCTCCTCCAGCACTGTTCTCAACACTGACACCACCCAGAGCGGAGACCTCACTCAGCTTCATGCTCACTTCTCACTCATGACTGCACTGAAATTCACGACACAGACCGTACGAGGGAGGACCGGAAAAAAAATGGACAGTAGTAATAACTATTAATGTGTTTAATTGTAACAATTTTTGAAAGCTGTCGCCTTCAAAGTAATCCCCACTGGTTTGAATACACCATTGCATCCGTGTTTTCCAGCTTTCAAAGGCGTTTGAAAACTGGTGCGTAATGATGCCGTGCAGTGCGTCCTTTGATTTTTGTTTAACCTCCTCGATGTCCTCAAATCTCCGCCCCTTCAGCTCTTTCTTCATTCTTGGGAAGAGAAAAAAGTCACAGGGGGCTAAGTCCGGCGAATAGGGTGGCTGAGGCAGCAGGATCATCCCATTTTTCTCCAGGAACTGCATTACGCGCAGGACCCGGTGCGCCGGCGCATTATCGTGGTGCAGCCACCACTCGCCATTCCGCAAAAGCTCCGGACGCTTCTGCCTCACTGCTTCTCGGAGCTGCCTCAGGACTTGGATGTAGTGGTCCTGGTGAACAGACTGCCCCGGGGGCACAAACTCGGTGTGTTCGGCTTCCAGGAAAAAGATCCTCGCGGATCTTTTCCTGCGTGCGTGAGGATGCGGGTCGTCCCGAGCGGGGCTGGTCTTCAATGGACATTTCGACCCTTTTAAAGCGCCCATACCACTCGAAAACCTGCGTTCTCCCCAGGGCATCATCTTTATATGACTCCGAGACCATGGTGAGTGTTTCTGACGTTGTTTTTCCCAGCAAAAAAAAAAAAAAAAAAAAATCTGATGCTAGCGCACTGATCGCGTTTAGTGATGTATTCCGTCGTTTTGTGCTTTTCCGCAGAAGCGGGTCCCGCTGTGTTGACGTTAGCGCTGTTTGTGCTTTCCCTGTGTAACTTTGTGAGACGATACTTTGCAGAGATCTGCACAAGAACATGCTGTAGCGAGATTTAACAACCTGAAATCTGAAATCATTCTTGTTTTAATTTTATAAACACAGTCCGGTTTCTTTCCGGTACCCCCTCGTACATGCTACTCTGCTGATGACACAGCCAAGGTCGGATTCATGACCAACAATGAGGAGACGGTCTACAGAGAGGAGGTCCAGGTCTTCACATCCTGGTGTCTGAACAATGACTTGCTCTCGAACACCAGCAGGACCAAGGGGCTTGTCTGTGGCTATGTTTACATAAAATCAATATTCGGATTAAGGTCAAATCGTATCACAAAAGAACAAACAACAGCAGCAGCAGCAGCAGCAGCAGCAGCAGCAAGGCGGATCCACCAGAAGTACTTCATGATCTTCATTAATACAAGGAGAGAACGTGAAGGAGAAACTGGAAATGTGCCACACATATCAGTTTCTGTTTGTTCTGTCTTCCAGTGGCTACAAACAGGACATTTGAGCATCATGCTGATTAAAATATTGAAAACTGGATAACCCACACACAGCCATAATGACGGAGATCCTCCACCAGTCAGATTCATGTGTTCATTCAGACTTTTCCATACCTGTTCTGTGCTCTGTTAACTCGGTTTCAGGTTTCCAGATGATTTCTAGCAGTCTGTGATGATGAACAACCGCTTCCTCGTACCGGACGATCTTTTGTTGGAGCACAGAGGAGATTTCCTCAGCAGCAGCAGTCAGAATCTGGGTGGTCAAGTCTCTCACAGAGTCCAGGGAATTTCCACCATCGGTAGCAGACTCTTCAACATCCTCCGGCTCCTCTTTAATATGTGGAGCTTCATGTTCCTCCTGCTTCAGGCAGGAGATCGTCGTCTGGACGCCAATGTGCTGCTGTGGACTCTCTGGAGGGAAACAAGAGAAAGTCACTGATGTGATGGATGTGAATGTTTTACAGAGATAGATGCACAAGGCAGGACAGGCTGCATTTAAATAAAAAGCTCAATTCAATAAAACTGACAGTAACTGTGTGGTTTAAGGAATAAGAGGAGAACGTTGTCTGGTTGTTTTTAACATCCAGCAGAAACAAGAAACCGGAGAGGAAGACGGTCACCAGTTAACAGGGAAACCAGTTAATCTGAAACACCGGCTCTGCTCCAGTCTGCACTCACTCCTCCTCAGCTATGTTAGCTGCTGTCACGTGCACATCGACGTGAAGGCAGCATTGACAGCCCAGACTCATCAGACACAGGTGACACATTAAGAAAGCCAGGACAATTTGAACATGACCTGCTGTGACGCCGTTCTCATCGTCTTTAAAAGAGGCGTGAGCAGGAAGCTCCCAGTGTCATGCAGTCAGACAGGATTTTTCTAACCCCGGAAAAACTTGAAAGCATCATAATTCTGAAAGAATTGCTCTTTAAGGCCAGTGGGTGGCTTTACTGGAGCTCAGGAAGAGATATTTCAGATCCTGGCAGCTGTGGAAATGTCTCTACCATAAGTAGCATTAGCATGTTAGCTCAGACAAGTGGATAAATCAATTCTTCCATCTTAAAACAACACAAACTCAGTTTCTTCTATTTATGGTGCAGATGCTGTGTAATGCTGAAGGTTTCTGCTTGTAAATCACTTCTGTCATTTCACTTTGAACAAGAAGTACAGTCTAATTTCAGTCTGTTAGCTTCAAAATAAAAGATACTGATCCTCCACCATTCACAGGTTCATTTAGAATTTTCCATACCTGTTCTGGAGACGTTCGTTTCAGGTTTTGTGCTGAATTCCAGAGATCTGTCCTGTCCATCAACCTCCTGCTGTTGTTGAAGAATTAATTGATCAACCAGGGTGAGGATTTCTCCAGCGGCAGCAGCTAGTCGGTCCTTAATAAAGTCTCTAAAAGTCTGGACTTCAGCCATGTTGGTCAAGAAGATGAGGTCTAACTGAAAAATAACAGTTTCAACTGAAAAACAAGTTTGAAAAAATGCTAAGTAACTTCTTCTCTGCAGTTTTTTTGTTTGATTTTGTTACAGTGTCAGCTTCATACTGACACCTACTGGACGTGGGGGGAACTGCAGGTTGTTGGATGATAATGAAATAGCTTTTTAAATACCGTATTGGCCCGAACATAAGACAATATTTTTTTTCTAGAAATGGTATTCTCAAAAATGATGTCGTACTATAAAGGAGGACTAGATGGAGCCAAAGTACCGGTGACCTGTACTGCCTCTGCTTGCATGCAGTGCCTCAGCCGCACCTTTAGGGGGAGGTAGTGAGTTGGACAGAGTGTAAGCCTACAGCAGTGTGAGAAGAAGACTGGGCAAATGTGGCTGGTGTTTGTTTTTCTAAGTTTCATTTCAAACAGCTCATCGAAAATATATGCCTGTAAGTACTCGAATATACTTAGTTGATGTTCAGGATCAAGGTGAAATTGAGACTTGAGTTTGTCAGTTTGTTTTGAAGTTTCAACGCAGATGCTAATTCCGTTAGCATGTTAATGGCGTTTCCATTAAAGGGCAACTTCTGGTTTTTTGACATCTGGACCTTATTTCTAGGTGTGTGCATGCTCATATACTCACTCAGACAAACATTGTGCAGCACGGAGTCCTTCAGAAGTTATTTCGATCCAACCGATTTAGCCGCTTAGCGGGGGCCACGGCAAGGGAGCTTCAGCGCGGGACATAATCTCTGCAGTCGCTCATTTCGGCTGTATTTTTTCATCCATCGCCAGTGTTATCATAAAGTCAGCTCGTCTACCGTACAGTTTTCACTAACTTAGCCACAATTAGCTCGGATGGGAACATCGCAGGAGCTCCTCTCCGCAGCAGAGAGGCACTTTGGCTGGGCCTCGGCTGTCACGTCGCGCAGGCGTCTGACCTCCAGGGCCGAGTTGGTCCGAGTCGGGGCCGAGGTGGGTAAACGGCCCGGAGCTTGCTCCACGGAGTCTCCGGAGGTCTCCAAGCCGGCCTGGGTGCACCGTGCGGGGGCTGCGGTGCGCGCGGGGACCCGCCTTTAATAGTTAGCATTGAGCTAGCGGCTTTGATTTTAAATACCGACTTGTTTTTGTTTGATACATGTGAGAGTAAAGTGGATGAAAAGAGTTTGGTGAATTTAACTGCTCATTTTGCTGAACTTTCATTGCTTGTACTTTGGATTGCGACCGTGAAAATCTTTCAAGAGACAGGTGATAGTGTGAAACATTCAGACAGTGAAACAGAGATACTGATTCTTTGAAATCTTTTATTTGGTCGAGAAAAACTCTGGTTATTGAACTGTTGGTCATATTTATGATAGCTTAACTAAAAGGGTACTGACCTTTTACTTCAATATATTCTGTTTTTGCTTATTTTTATTTAATTAAAGTGGGAGCCTGCCATTTTGATACAAAGGTTTGTGTTGTGTTTTGAGTAGAAGGCACCATTTATCCCGTTATTTACTGTAATCCTAGTCCCAGTATAAGTTTAAGGCGTTTGAGTGACCCGATCATTTACCGTATTGGCCCGAATATAAGACGATGTTTTTTTCTAGAAATTGCATCCTCAAAAGTGGGGTCGTGTTATAATCGCGGACTTACGGTAGATGATCAATACGCATCCGCGCCGCTAGATGGAGCCAAAGTATCACTGACCAGAGAGCGAGTGGAGCGATGAAATGAGATCAAATGATCTGATGAAAAATGGCGGCTCATCTGGAACAAAGGGGCTCGAACGCTGGACGACTGAGCAAACAACAGAGGCGAAGTTATGATACCAACTTTAAACTGATGATGATCAACGCAGCAGAGTCATCAAACAACTGCCAAGCCGCCAGGAGATCTGGTGTAGCAGAGCGCCTCGTTCTTATTGGCGAGCACAGAAAAAAAGAGAAAAGCTTTCCGTGGTCCCAAGAGCGACGCTTCAGAGAGACTGATAGAAGGCTGAGTGAATACGTCACTGAAAGACGGAAAGACGGAATGCCCACCACCAGAGCCTGATTCAGCTGAAGGACCTGGAAAGTTATTTACATCATTTATGCAGTTTGGACCCCTTGAGGTTTCTTATTTGTTGCTTCTTGTTTCTTATTTTGAGAAAGAGAATATATTTTTTATCCAATACTGTAGTAATATTTTTTCATTTTGTATCTCGTGAAATGTTATCTCAGTTGTGAGTTTTTGAGTTTATAATAATTGTATAATAAAAAGTTGTTTTATGAGTGACTTTATTGTCTTCAGCATTTTTTTTTTCACAAAATGATCTTTGAAAAACAGGGGTCGTGTTATAATCGGAGTCGTCTTATATTCGGGCCAATACAGTAATCCAGAATATCACACATATGAGAGTGTGACTGAAACAAACCACAATCATCCACACAGAACCAATGGGATGTAAATAAAACAAAACATGGAATGAAGACATTGCATAACAGCGGCAACAGAGCGTGATGTCAAAAGATCTGTTAGTACATCCATCTACACAAGAGTCCATGTTGACTTTGTGGGTCTTTTTTTTTTTTTATGATTTATTACAGAAAAGTGCAAACTCACACAGAACACATTTGAAAAGATGAGACAAGCCATTTATCTTCTTTCAGGTTTCAAAACAAGGCAAAGTGCTTTACAGCATTTAAAACAAAACAATGTAAAAGAAAAAGCTTGTCTACAACCAGAAGAAGGTTTTTGTTTCTGATAAAAGAAGATGGTCTGTACTCTTTCTTTTTGGTAGTGATCCTTTGATAGATAGCTACATTCACACAGGGCACAGGGACACTACAGTGTAACAGAGGAGGTTTTCCTGTTTGGGTCTAATGTCTCCTCAGTGGATCCTTCTCTTCTCTGTGGTGAAATGACAGTTTTGTCACCAAAACACATCTAAGTGGTTCGAGAGCAGCGAGTGATCCCTCCACACGGCGGTCTGTCTGTCCGTCAGGTCGTCACTAATCCAGGAGATGGAGGAGCTTCTCCAGCTGCAGCGGCGGAGTCCTGATTGTGCTGAAGGTCTTGAGGGAAATCAGAGAACATAATCCTCACCGTGTTGCCAGCTTCGCCCGGCCAGATCAGGTAAACACACTCCAGCCGTTTCCTGCCGTGTTCTCCATGCGTGCATCACTGGAAGTCTTCCCTTTACACAACGCCCTGCCGCTCGCTGGTTCGAGTCGACGTCTCAGAAAAAGCCACGACGCACTGAGTGAAAGAGAGTCTGAACAGTTTTAATGAGAGGATTCTGTTCAGCGTTGAGTCTTGAGAGACAAAACAACAGAGTGACTGTGGCAGACAAGGCGGCGGACAAAGCTGGCAGCACTGCCGGGCTTCCTAACCCGGTGAGTGCACATGGAAGCTGCTCCTCCACCATATGGAAACCCAGATTAAAGAAATTCCCACAGCCGGGGAGGCCAGGGACAGCCGCTCGCTTTGTTTCACTCCGTTTAGACACTCACTTCAGAGTTTCTGAGAAACTGACTGAGAGGGTGCAGAGCGAGCGTCTGTTCCCACCTTTTACTCTCCGTCTCAGACTCAGATTGAGGCTCAGCGGATGTGTCATTGTGTTTGGTTTCATTGGCATGAAGTGGATCTCCTCTGAGATGCTTTATTGTTTTAAAGACCATAATGAGGTTTATGTTGCACCAGGGGACGGAAACCAAGGCGGGTTTCTCCGTTCGCCGAAGACGCAACAAGTTTTCTGCAGGAAATTTATGTAAATCGCTTCTATCTCCACAGAATTATGAAGGAAGAAATGCTTTTTATGCTGTGAACAATGCTAAAATAATTTTGAATTTGTGGTGAAGCTGTGATTTTACTGCATGCTCAGAAAATCACACAACTGAAAGTATTTTTTTTACATATTTCACTGTTGTGCATTTCTATGATTCACACTTGTCTTTACAGACCCTCTTTGTGTCGGCCAACCAGTAATTTTCTCTCTTAAAAACACAAAATCAACATCATCTCATTGTAATTTCACACCAGCCTCTTTGCAAGCAGCTGTTTCACCTGCATTGATTCATCACTTTTGTTTGTTTTCTGATTTTCGATCTGAGTTTGATTCAAGATGGAAACTGAATCCTAGAATCAGTGAAGACAGAGTAGATGTTCCACCTGAACATAGAAAACTACTCCATCATATGATCCTTGAATTGATCCCACAGACATGTGTATTTTATAGAAAGAACTGACATCTGTTCAAAACTGAATTGTTGACATCAGTCAGAAATGAACAAAAATGCAGTAGATTCCAGTATTTCACACTTAATTTAAAAATTCAATAATTTCAGGATGCATAAGTCCTTCAGACCTGTAAACCGGACACTTTAAAGGTGCTGTAGGCAGGATTTTGCTAGTCAATGCTAATTTTTCTGTGTTTTCTTTGGATTAAATGTTAGAATATCCATTGATAATCCTTTAGGAGTGTAGCATAATTGCACTACCGCGAGGGCACAGCATTTCCATCTCTCTCTGTTCTGAGCTGAAAAGGAATCTCGACAGCTCCAGGTATCTTTGACCAATCAGAAGAGCCCATGAGGCTCTAACCGTGATTGGTCGAGGGGGCGTTCGTCGCACGTTCTTGTGGGAGGGGCTTAACTTGCATAAGGGCGTGATGTCAGAGAAAACAGGACCAGATTGGCTGTGCTGGGTTTCAAATCGCCATCTTAGATGGGTCAAATCGCCATCTTGCTTAAGTAACCCTAAGCAAGATGGCGGAGATGTGGAATCCTGCCTACAGCACCTTTAAATGCAGACTGCCAGTTTTATTTGACTGTTTATATTGCAGCAGTGGAAAAGCCCTGTTTAAGTGAATCCATTCAAATATTTGAGGTCATCATAGAGCATTCAGTCAGTCACTCTACAGATTTTATGAATAGTATTTTAGTTGAACATGTAAATCTCATAATTTCAGTGTCTTGACAGATAACGGCTCACATGAGTCAGATTCTGTGTTTTTATTGGCTTCATCTTAAGAGAAAATCATGTCCGTGTATTGAAAGTCTAACTTCCAGCATATGAGTTAATCTTCCAATATTTACTGCTACATGGAGTTTTCACAGTGGTGCGGTGCTCAGTGAATCCAGATTGAGCTTTGGGGAGCTATATTTCTCTATGGAGTTTCCATGTTCCTCCAGTTTACACCAACGGTCCAAAAGCACATTTGAATTTAAGAGGTGTCTCTGAAATGTCCCATCATTGAGTGCGTGACTAATATTTTCCCGTGTTTTACATGATTTCTTCCTTTATTTATTCGTCTATAATGCCATTGTACAAATTCAGCTGCTGACAGTCGAGGTTTCACACATTCCTCATGAATTAATATTTCATAAAACAACAGTTTCTTTGTCAGGAATCAGAAGGATTTAAACATGGCTGAAAAAATTCAAATGTGTCATGAAATAAGACTGATCTATTCAGAAATGTACTGCTGTTATAAATAGAATAAAATGCAGTATTCACAGCGTAACTGAAAGCTGCATAAATTATTGAACACTTCTCATTTTTCACACCAAGTGACTTAAATTAACATGGATGATTTAAAGCAGTTTCCAGAAATATCAGCACTCTTAGTCATTCTGTATAATTTTGAATGAAATGAACCAAACTGCCCCAAAAAAACCCACATTTCTCAACATGTGTCCCTTTATTTTAAATGTTGAAACCATTTAATGACAAAAAAATGACAAACTAAGCTTATTTTTTTATTTTTTCATCATATTCAAGAGAAATAAAAGCATCAGTCTTACTTTTTGAGCGATACAGCAGCTTCTGCCTCTTCATCTATGAGCAGAGTAACTTTTTCCTCTCCTGCTGCTGCTTTTTCTGCAATTCTTGATAGATTTCAATCAGTTAAATTGGAAAAGAATTGATTATTTGCGGGAACTTTTATATAAACTATAACAGAATGGCATTATGTTTTATATCATGCTGAAGTAAAGGCTGGATGTGGACTGCTTCTGGCCTGCGGACCACGAGTTTGGAACCTCTGAGGGTTTTTCATTCCTATCAAAGCTCATATTGTTTAATCCAGTATTGTTTTCCAGTCTTGCCAATCCTGTGCTTGAGAAGTGGCTCATTTTTGAGCTTCACCGTTCTTCTAAATAAGTGATTTTTTTTTTTTTCCCCCCAGAGGACTTTCTTTGTTATTTTTGAAGCAGTAAGTCAGAAATTGAACCAGGGATGAAGCGGTCGAAGTGAAGACCTCGAAGAGCAGTTAGTTTTGCTCAGGATGAGGATCAACGGCGTGTTGACCTGTGGAGGAAGTGGGTGAAAGTGTCTGCAGCCCGTCAGCTTCTTGTTCTGGAGGATCTAAAAGCGGCGCAGCATGTGTCGGCCCGGCCGGCCTCTGAGATAACACAGCTGATTGGATTGTGTGACAGCACAGCTTGTACCAATTTCTCCAGTTAATGGGAAATTTCTCCTTCCTCCCTCGCCGCGTCTCGCGGAGGCCGCCGGCAGACTCCGACCGTGGCGCGGGTGGCGCCGGCGAGGGGTCGACAGCAAACAACCGCCTCGCCGCTCTCTGGGAATATCTCAGCAAACGTGTGATTTCTACAGGAACCCGGAGGAAAGACGGCAGACAGCGGCGACGGGAAACTTTTTTCTGGAGCTTAGAGGCGGAGGCTGCGTGCGAGCGGACAAACACGTCCGAGTCAACAGCTCCAGACACGTCGCGCTCCCCGCCCGGCCGAGCGGGAACCGCAGCCTAATCCCGGCGACTCTCATCTGCTCGCCGTCTCTTCCTCCTGACATCTGTCGGGACGCCGCTCTCGGAGGACGGCCGCCGGTCAGCGTTCGGCACAAACATCAAATAAACCGCGGATCCAAATGGATTCAGGCGGAGCTCAGACGAGACAGATGGGGTCTGGATCTGCACTTCACTCATGTCTCTCCTCAACCAACGGATTATCGGCCTAATCATGTCTCATTCCTCATTTCCTTCTTCTTTTTTTTTTTTTTTTTTGTTTGTTTACTGATGAACAAAAGTATTTCAGCACTGAAACCATTGTCTGAGCACAGTTCGTCCTCACACAGTGACGGCTGTATTTCTGCTGCGGTTCCAAGGCCTTCAGCCGCGTGCTGCCGTCCAGCCGCTCTGCAGCGGCTCCATTAGCCACACCGTCACATCAGTCAACTTCGAACATCGCAGAGCACATTAAGAAAAATCCCCGGTGCTCAGGAGGCGACTGGAACCGCTGAAGGTGCTGAAATCAACTGAAGGAGCCCAAATAAGGAAGATAGTCGGTACTAAACCAGCAGCTGAACCACCACAGACACTCAGAGAAGCAGAGTTAGAATGATGTCGCTCATTAGTTTGAACTGAGTTCCACTTTTCGTGGCTTGTAATTAATTACATTTGAAAAAGTACACATAAAAACCCAATTCTAATCTTTCCATGCATTTTTTTTTCTCCCATTAGATTTTGGATATTTAGCCCTGTGATTGATGCTAAACCTCAGGTTCAGAGCCGTTCGGTGGTCAAACAGGGTTAATCACTAATCATTTCCACATTTCCGCGTCCCTCGTGGTGTCTTGTGGGGGGTGCTCCGGGAATACGGAGTCCGGGGCCCCTTGTTAAGGGCCGTCCGGTCTTTGTATGACCGGAGTAGGAGTCTGGTCCGCATTGCCGGCAGTAAGTCGGACCTGTTCCCGGTGCATGTTGGACTCCGGCAGGGCTGCCCTTTGTCACCGGTTTTGTTCATCATTTTATGGACAGAATTTCTAGGTGCAGCCAGGGGTCGGAGGGGGTCCGGTTCGGGGACCACAGGATTTCATCTCTGCTTTTTGCAGATGATGTTGTCCTGTTGGCTTCATCGAACCAGGACCTACAGCATGCACTGGGGCGGTTCGCAGCCGAGTGTGAAGCGACAGGAATGAGGATCAGCACCTCCAAATCCGAGGCCATGGTCCTCGACCGGAACAAGGTGGCTTGCCCTCTCCAGGTAGGTGGAGAGACCCTAGCCCAGGTGGAGGAGTTTAAGTATCTTGGGGTCTTGTTCACGAGTGGGGGACGGATGGAGCGTGAGATTGACAGGCGGATCGGTGCAGCGTCTGCAGTGATGCAGTCGTTGTATCGGTCCGTTGTGGTGAAGAGGGAGCTGAGCCGAAAGGCGAAGCTCTCGATTTACCGGTCAATCTACGTTCCCACCCTCACCTATGGTCATGAACTTTGGGTCATGACCGAAAGGACAAGATCCCGGATACAAGCGGCCGAAATGAGCTTCCTCCGTAGGGTGGCTGGGCGCTCCCTTAGAGATAGGGTGAGGAGCTCAGTCACCAGGGAGGAGCTCAGAGTAGAGCCGCTTCTCCTCCACATCGAGAGGGGCCAGCTGAGGTGGCTCGGGCATCTGTTCAGGATGCCTCCTGGACGCCTCCCTGGGGAGGTTTTCCGGGCATTTCCACATTAAGCAGAATTCAGAAATAATTAAAAGTAAATAATATAAATTTGGCTGGTAAACTTTAAATATTTCATTAATTGTGCTCAGTTGTAAACTGTGGCTCATCATGTTCAGTAAAGTAAAAATTTATACATAATACTCACTTAGTGTCTGATTTGGTGTATTTTCAAACAGCTTTGAACCCTGAAGTCCGGGGTCTAGATTGTAAATGATTTGGATGAATTACAGAGGAACAATGGAAGGATAATGTTCTGATTCCAGCAGTTTTCAGCTGCATTGCTTGTGTGTTTCTTGCACCTCTGGCAGCAGCGGGGTTTTTTTCCAGGCTCGCCTGCAGCCTCCCATTATCCCATGAGGCAGCTGACAAATGTGGCAGCGTTCACGCGTGAGCTTCTATTAATCTCCCCAACGATGCCCGGCCTAATGGGAAGAGGGTCTTAAGCGAGGGTCTGTGCTCTACCTCCAGGACACGGGCGGAGACTGATGTCCTATCACAATCAGATTACTCCTTTCTTGCCTCCAACTATTTCCTGACAGCAGCCACGAGACGGGACGCCTCCCCCTCCGATTTATTTCACTGGTCACTGTTAATTCCCGCACGAGGTCGTCCATCTCTTCTTCGTTTAGCAGAATTTAATCTTTTCCTTTTCTACCCATCGTTTTTCTTTCCCTGCGCTGATCGCGTTGAGGAATAGTCCCTGACGGATTGCGGTTCATGGGTTGCATATGCATCGTGCTGCAAGGTCACCGAACACGTGCCGTCATGGACGGAGCACTGTTTTGATTCTATATTAACCAAAACTGTAAAGCTGGAGAGGAGGACAAACACAGGCGAGGTTTGCACCATATTGGCTGAGATTTGCGCTGATCTGGGATCAGTCCAGTGGCTGACATGTCAGCAGTCTGGAAGAACAGTTCTGACTTAGTGATTCTGCCCTGCTCAGCTGCAGTCTCTTCAGCTGAATTCTACTCTGCTTCACGTCCTGGACTACGTCTCCCACCTCCTCTATGCCTTCCTCTCAGGCACAGAGGAGGTCAAGCTGTAGATGTTCTGGCGTTCTGATGTTTAGTTCCTGGTACGTTAAAGCCCAGGGTAGTGTTCGTGCCGGTTAGATTTTTGCTTGGTCTTATGTTTGTTCAGCGCTTAGCCTGTCAGTTTCTTTCTTGTAGTGTTCGCCAGTGTTTTCTGCCAGTGACCTTGGTTAGCTAATAGTTTTTATACCCTGAATCCAGTATCGGAGCAAGTTTGAGTTGTGTCCCTGATTTTGTTGTGTTTGATTTGTTCTCTGTTAATAACGATCGTTCTTTGGAATCGGCTGATCTGCTGAGTCTGTCTGAACGGTGACAATGTTACAGAGTTGAGGAAATGTAAACATTTTTAGATGGTTTTGAAAATGGCCGAGCTTAATATTAAAACTGACCTCTAAATGATCCTTCGAAACATGTATATTGCACATGCTGATGTTGCTATTCCATTGTGCAGACTAAAAGTCAGACCTGATTTAGTGAAAGCTCAAACACAGATGAACTCCACGTTACTGCTGAAGCTGTGAGAAAGGATGACTTCAAGATGACTGGAGGTCAGATAATTCAAATCCATGAATCACCACATGAGCCAGAGTACACTGACACGTAGGACCTGCTAACGGCTACTCATTGGGTTTTGGGATGAAATTTATAAAGAACTGAAATGTGAAATGTCCTGATCTCATCACTCAAACCTGCAGAGGAGCTTTTAAACTTTTCTAAACTATCCAGTACTTCTGATCTGTGACGCTTCATTAAGCAGGAACAATATCAATATATTTGTTGAAGATTTGTTGGTCTGCAGCACTTGATTTCTAGTTCATTTCATCTCTCTACACTCTACACCAAATACAATTTGTCTGGAGCCACAAAAAAGATAAACTATCAAAAATGTATTGTTCATGGGAAAAGTCATCATATGGTAAGATTTTTCTTTTTTTTCAAAAATAACTGTTAGAAGTTAATTATAATTGTAGAATCATAGAACACAGCACAAGGAAAAAAAAACTTAATTTTGTCCAGTTTCATACTTTACAAGAAACATTTAGTTGTGTCTGTAAATTCACAACAAAAAAACGTCATTTTTAGGTCTTCTTTAACAACATTTGATGATCGTTAGACAATTTAAATGAAATACTATTTCACTGAAAACCACAAACTGTTGACATTTTATTTTCCACCGTTTAAACCTCTTAATCCTTTTCTAAATGATTCACCCCTTTTGCATATTTCAGGCAGTCAATACAGGCTTAGTTTAAGTTTTTTTTTTTTTTTCATTGTCTCTCGAAGTATTGAACTAAACTCTTTAGTTTCTTTTTCATTCATTTATTCAGGGTTAGTGTTCTGAAGGTGAAGCGGCTTTCAGTCGTCAAACGATCTGATTTCAGCGTCTCCTCGAGCTGCGAGATGAGAGCTCCTGTGCTTGTTTGCTCTGCAACAACATCAAACTAAGATGAAAGTGTTTAAGGATAAATTACAGGAGGCTGCAGAAAGCCGCTCCAGAGGGGCTGCAGGTCGGCGACCTCTGACCTGGACACGTCGAAACGCTTCAAGTCCAGCAAATGAAATAAAACACTATCCTGCACAGACCGAACTTCATCGTCTGCAACGAGCTTTTCATCATCCTCTTCTCGTTTCGCGAGAAGAGGCGTGGTGGTTGTTGCTTGTTGTTGTTGGTGCTCATCCATATGCTTACTGAGGGGAATGCAATAACGGCGCTTCAGCAGTATAGACCGAGGAAAAGCCTCCAAGTCAGCGACTCCTGGCTCCCCCGATCCGACGAGGGCTTCGGCATCAGCTCACCTGCACTCCTCTCTGTGGCTCATTAAAGTGGAGCTGATGCAACAGCACAGAAAGAAAACCTCCCCACAGGACGGAGCGATTCTCACCAGAAACTACAAATCTGCACCTGATTGATACACAGCAGCAGCTGCTGCAGCCTCATCCAGGGAGAGCGTTCTGCTTCTGAAGCCTCAGCAGCAGCAGCAGCAGCAGTTTAACCCGGCCAAGGCCAATCCCGCAAATGTCAGGGTGGATGTTCTGCTGCGGCGCCGGCGGACGGAGCGGGGACAATACCGCCGTGACATTTGAGCCAGTGGAGCCTCCGCGAGAGCCGACGGAGGTCACTGCTTCTTTACCTTCCACCTCAACCTCCGGCACGCTGCTGATGGTCTTAAATTCAAGGCTGAGTTGACTTTGACCTCTGAACTCTAGCCTGTACCTCTTTTTTTTTTCTTTTTTTTTTTAATCTTTGTAGAATGAAAATGTCAGTCCTCATGTTCCCAAGTATTGAACACTGCTTACTTGAAATTGGCTTTGCAGCAACCTTCACAGTTTCCTTCAGATGTGGAGAAGTGTGTGGCTCTGCAGCCCCTCTGGAACCACTGCAGCCATCACATCGAGAAGAAAGCAACTCATTTTTAATGTTGTTGCACAGCGTGGTACATTTCAGAGGGGCAGCTGTGAGATGTGAGCTGCTGGTGCTTCACACGTGGAGAAAAGCTAACATTTAAGCTAAGGAGCTAATAGTGCTAAATGGCACAAATAGTTAAAACTGTCAAAATGGCCAAAAATACTAGTAATTGATGATGATGATTTAAAAAATATTATATGGGTTAAAAGGCTAAAATGAGCTAAATACGTGACCAGCTAAATTATTTAAACAGACAGATGTTGATAGAAATATTAGAAGTGATCAAATGTTTAAAATCAAATTAAAAACATAAAGCTGCTAAAATGCCATAAAAAGGCATAACTTTTGAAACAAATGAATAAAAGTGTCTAAATAAGGTGAAATAGTTAAAAACAGGTAAAACTGTTTTTACATCTTAAAATGACCAGAGGGCTAAAGATCCCAAAATAATAGAAATGGATAAACTCTTCACATAAATGATCCTTCATGTCCATAATCCAGCTGTTCAGCAGTGGCTTTAATACGTCCGTTTACCATGTGACATTTTGTTTCAAATAGCCTAACAAGACAATCTTAAACTGTGCAAATGTTTTAATGAACGCGCACAGAAATACAGTTTAATACCACAGAACACTGTGAACTCTAAAAATACTCTTCAAAATGTTGAACATTATGACTTAAAGTTAATTGTACAACAGTAATGAATGTTGTCTGAGTCTGTGTCATGAGCAGAGGATGGAGGATCATCAGCGGCCATATTGGTTCTTCTAAAAGCATTAAACAACTGAGAGTGGGTCTGGTGACTGAATTAAAGCTGTAAAATGACAGAATCATATTGCTTAAATACCATTTCTTACAAATTGAAATGAATTGTTCAACGCACGAATGTGAAAAGACGAAACATGCATGTCTGGAGTGAAACTTTCTTCTTCTTCTTCTCAGAGGAACTTCAAACGGAGTGTGACGGCGCCGCTTTCAGTCCAGCAGTGACCCCGTTTCTCAGGCGCCCTGCAGGGTTTCAGCATTGCGCCGTGGAAAGCGGTGTATCACCTGTGACTGCTCCCTCATTTCACCGCTTCCTCTTCCCCTTCAGCGGCCGTCGGCTGCTCCACTTGCATCACGCCCCATACTTCTTGAACTCCAGCGAGGACATCGGTGTGGAAAACAATCGCAGGTTCTTTGACACAACTTCTTGAGGGGCATCCAGTTTCGTTCATTTGGGCCGGCGGGGTCGGAGACGGTGCAGATGTTGTCCTGACCGTCTTATTTGTGAGGGCAGTTGAATCGCTCCTGATTTGTGGGAAGATTGATGTGGGGAGCGAGCCGACGACAGCGTTGTTTCCTGGTCAAATTGCATTTGCCAGGAAGACGTGGCGAGAGAGAGATGAGGTGCGGCGACCTCCAGAGATGATGAGAAAACATCATTATATCCCAGCCGAGGCGCGGTAACTGTTTATGACTGCCGGTGATTCGTTCTGTCGCTGATCCACGTGACCCCGCAGAACAAGGTGTCATCCGCATGGAGAAAACAAACTTTGCTAATTTTCTGTCCTTCGCTCCTCGACTTGAGGCTCGATCCGGCCGTCGGGGCGGCTGATGGGAGCAAAGTGCCTCCGCCAAGCCTCCGCCCCCGCCCCCGCAGACGCCTCCATATCTGCCAGACAGCGAAAGTGATTTGTTATGCAAACCATTATTCATATGTGACAACATGCGGAGTGGCTACTTTGGTATTAATGGCCGCTCAGCCTGGAAGGCCTTTATTGATGTTGACAGCCACACCTTCAGAACGCCGCGCTCCTCGCTCCAGCTGCTGACACCGCTAATAAATGGAAGGATGAAGCAGATTCGATGTGTATGCGCATGTGTTTTTGTGTACACTTCAAAACCTTGACATACTTTTCAGAGTTATTATTTCACAGTAATTCGAACCACACTTTTACTTTGAAATTCTGTCCGTCATTTGTGTGGCAGACGCTGAACAGCAGATTCACTTTGATCAGTGGAGCTTTATCTGAAACAGATCACAGCATTAGACTCACCTATTATCATCAGCTAACAGCCAGACCTGGCACAGAAAAGCTCTTTCCATTGTATGTTATCATACAATAACATTAAAAGAGAAACGTCGCTCTTCTTTTGTTCACCTCTACTCAGTTGTGCTTTTTCTCTTTTTCATTGCACCAATTATCGAGGCACTTAATGCAGCGAGGTCAGGACTCTACCATGGAAATGAAATGAAATAAAAGCAACATGTTAAGAGTTCCCAGGATCTGCAGTTTAAATACTTTTATACTGCCACTGGATTTAACAGGTTTTATTCTGAAAGCTCCACTAGTTGATCATGTGTAGGAAAAGGTTAGTGTTTAAATACTGAACCCAATGACGTATAGAATTACTAGACCGCTCGCTGCTCGGCGGACAGCAGCAGCGCCATGGCAAATCGGCGCTGACTTCCGGTAGGGGCAAGAAGCAGTGGGGCGCTGTGTAATCCAGTGTAAATACACAGACTTCAAGGCTTACTTGTCATCACTGATGGGACAATATGTGCTATGTTATAGCTTTTACTGTTAGCAGACAGTAAAATCTCTGTCCTTGGCACGCTGTCATGGCGATCATAGCGCTGTTTAGCCCTCACAGACAAGAAAAAACAAAGCATGTTTGTAGTTGACAGATACGGAATTTCGGTCTCAATAACTCTTAAACAAAACGTCAGTAACATACAAAGGGCGCCTGCATCCCGTCGCTGTGAGGTGGACGATATGCTACAAGCTCATTTTTATTAAAAGTGTGTGTCTATCACGCATCAGAAACAATATTGATTTCTATAAGCAGCCGGTCCTGCTGTGGGGTTAAGGGACCGTCTACAATTTACAAGACGCTGCAACAGTGAAGACAAACACCAAAAAAAAAAAAAAAAAAAAAAAAAACGTAATACCACCACTGGGATTCACTGCAGTGTCACCATAATCCACCACAACCTTCGTCTCTTATCAGATTTATTGGATATGGCATTTGTCTTCACTGTTGCAGTGTCTTGTAAGTTGTAGACGGTCCCTTAACTGCTGATTGAAATCAAGAATGTTTCTGCCAAAACAGAAACAATACCAAATAAGAAAGTTAATGTTTTAAATTTTTCTCCAATTCAAATTATTCAGTTGGACTTTCACAGCTGCTCAGACCCACAGACCTTGGAATGGATGCTTTTTTTCCTCCCACAAAAATGGCGATAAAAAGTTTCTGGAGGAGCAATTGTTGCAGTCAGAACATGCACAGTATTTATGTAATATATTTATGTAATAATGCTTTAATGCTCAATAAAGAACTGAACTGAAGTGAATACCTTAACATACACAGAGGTTTTTCAGAGTAAAATGTAAGAAATAAAGTAGTGTAATAAAAAATCAAGTCAATTTAAGCAGTGGGGGTCCATTGAATACAACGGACACTGGACACTCATTTCTAGAATAATTACAACAGATTGAGTGAAACAGCCAAAGGAAGACAAGAAATGGAAAAAATGAAAGCATGAAACACAGTAATTGCAATAAAAATTAAAAGTTTATTCACAGTAAATGAAAAAATGCACACAATGACATATTAATTGCACATTCCGTAGTCGCAGGTTACACTTGTCTTTGTGACTTCTGTTTCAGAGGAGATAAATTAAAAAAAACAAAAACTCCTGGGTCTCCTGGCTTGGTGTTCACAATGTATCTCAAGCATTGTGACTTGATTCCAACACAGAAGTTTACTGTACCTTGGTAAATCACGAAACACAAAGTCACACACCATGCTGGCGTCCCACTCTGAATCCGCTTTTTGCCCCTACCGGAAGTCAGCTGCGATTTGCCGTCTCTCAGGGGGCAGTGAGCGGTCTAGTAATTCTATACGTCATTGACTGAACCAATCAAAACATCAGAACGATCTTCACTGTTCTCCATCTCTACCTCCTGACTGGAAATCAGCAAGACGAGGTTTATTAGTTCTGTATACAAATTGAAATGAAGGCAGTTGATTTAAAAAAAGGGGAAATATGTAGGATGATATTCATTATCTGTGTGGCAGTTTCAGTTTGGGTTCTGCGGTGGACAAAAGAAGTTGCATTTCACGTGATGTATGTTTTTTGTTTTTTTTTCCCACCACCAGAAATAGTGTCGGCTTTTCACCATTCATTGCTTTATCATCATTTTTCCTGCTTTGGCCTGACAAGCTGCGTTACCACAAGTTACTTTCTTTTCTCTGTTTCGACATTAACAGTCTAACTGTGCAAAAGGAAAAAGTTCATGAAAGCTTTTGATTCGCCCATTTAGACCGTTTAACTTCATGCCGTTGTCATTCCTCATCAGGAAGGATCCGGGCTCGTTAATGTGGTGAGCTCTCATAATGTGGAGTTTTATCAGTGGATTTGAGATTCTTTATGATTTTCCAGCCTCCTGTCACAAGATAAAGTCACAGTAGTTCGGCTGATGGACGCTCGTCGGGTGTGTGTGTAGCTAGCTGGATGAGAGTTCGAGGTAAAATCAGATGGCCATCTGACCAATCGCCTCCATCGATCCAGACTGAAACCTTCTCCAGAGAGGCTTTTCACACAACACTGAAACACAATAAAATGCGCTAAACAGCAGGAAAATTGTTGTCACTTGTTTTCTGTATAGTTTCAAAAATGGTAATATTATTTTATTGCTTTGCTCAGTGAGGCTTGTTTTCATTAAACAGTCAATCCTTCAGTCCAGTGATAAAAACGGTCAGTCGGTATCTTCAGTGGTTGAAAAAAAAAAGCCCAGCTCGTAGCTATTGGATGTATGCACACATGCATTACTACACAACGCCGTGTGTCTGAGCAGATGAAACATTGTGAGCGTAATCCTCTCCATCAGGAAGAAAATTAAATAGCACAATATAAAGAAGCTGACACTGGAAGGAGGGGGCTGCTACAGTGGAATCGCAGGCTTTGCATGCGAGTTATGCAAACGAGCCACATTGTTTGAAACAGCCCAGTGGCTGTGGCACTTTGTGATTTCAGTTTCTGAAGGCAGAGATAGGACTTTCCTCTTCCTTTTAATCTTTTTTTTTTTCCCCCCTTTTCCTTCAGGCGAGTGTGCAGGACGGAAACAACTGTGAAAGGAAAAAAAAAAATCATTTTTTTTTTTCTTCTGCCCAAACCAAGGTCAGTCAGAGTAGTCTGCAGAGCTTTAAACAAATTAATCCCTTCCCTGTGGGGTTGGGAACCATCTATCTGAGCTGTAATGTGATAAGGGGGACAGGGTGCAGAACAGGGAAGCAGCAGGTGCTCAGCCCGGCTAACACACACTCATTTCATCACCTGACACTGTTCCTTCTCCGATTACACCCACATCTCCACAGGCTCCAAGGTGACGACTCTGCAGTTACAGGAAATGGGAAAAAAGCTTATTCTTCCCTGCTTATCAAAATCGCTCCAAAATAAGCAGATCTGCTGCAAATCCCCGCGGCTGATGTGCGCCGGCGCCGCGTCGGGGCCGATACACCCACGGCAGCCCGGATCTCCCTCTCGGTGCGTGGATGTGAGCTGGAAGCGTCGGAGAGGAAATCCTTCACTCCCGTGCAGACGGAGCTTTTGTGGCGAGTGCAGATTACGGCGGCTTCGCATCCTGAAGACGTCGTCAGTAACGGCACCCGGACGGGGGAGGCTCGTGGCGCGCGGGACAGGTGAAGTGGCGATTGCGAGCTCACAGCGATCTAACTCTGCATTGTGATGGAGTGGGAGAGCAGAGCGAAAAGAAAATGAAAGCTCAGCAGAAGGAGGGAATGAATAGGATGATGTATGGCCGTCTCAATGCCCTCATGACATTTCCATCAAGCTGTAAAGACTTAATGGAGGATGCATTGTCACACGTGGAATGGAAGGAGCGAGCAGCGGCAGAGGAAGCCACTTGAAAATCGCGAGGTAGAGGCTAAATGACAGAAAAAAGGGGGGTCAGGAAGTCAAGGCGTTTAACAGGAGGCCGCCTATTGTCAGGTGAAGTGGAATAGCATGTCATCTGCAAAATGCTGAGACGATGATATCACATGTCTGCTCCTCCGCCTTCCCCAACCCTTCCTCTCCTCTCGCCTTACCGCAATATCTTCAGCAGCCCACACTCGGATACTTTAACACGTGTTGCGGGGCAGAGGTCCCGGGACGCAGGTGGTTTAACGGGATCTGAAGTAATGTTAACTACAGACTCCACAGCAAAAGACAAAATGTCAACGTGTAGACAGGGGAAATAACAAATAAGAGACATTTAAATTCTGCAAAAATATCCACTAATGACCTTATAACAATGAAAATAAAACTTAAAACTGCTTCTGAAAAACATTAACGTACAGCAATGAAAATGTCAATTGATAGAGTCAAAAGAAGGGAAGACAAGTGGAAAGACAGAAAGAAAAAATTGATACAGGACTCAAAGCAAGCTCAACAAATCTCCAAATGATTGAAAAAAATATCCATCAAGAGTCTCAGACGAATCAAGAAAAACACTAAAAATTTCTCCAAAGACCCAAAACACCTAAAAAATAGACTTGTAATCATGGGACAAATGACAACATCAACAATGATCACAAAAAATGACTTTATATTAATTTCAAAACAGTTAGACTATAAAGTACAGGAAAGAGGCCTAAAACAACTATTTGGAAAACTGGCAACCACTACAAGATTAAAAAAAACTAAAAAAACTAAAACTTTATACGAAGATATCCGAGGATAAAGAGATTGAAAACAACTATCAAAAACCGGGAAAAAAAAAAGTAAATTAGCTTTACTTAATTAATTTATTTATATATTTACTCTGAGTCAACATGTCCCTGATTTTAGAAATAATAAACGGGTGGAACAATGAGGTCCTGCAGATCTCTTTAAAGTGGAGATGAAGGAGAGTTAAAGCAGCTGTAAGGTGAAAACAGTGTCACAAACTAACAAGAACGGTGCAAAATGACCGCAAAGAGGCAAACAGCACATGTTCCATACAAAACATAGCTAATATGAATAAATGAGGTGCAGACTGAATGATCCATGAGAAGAAACTGGCAAGCAGGTAAAAAAAAAAGACACCAAATGATGACAAAGAACCAGTCCAGCTGTGTTTCAGGCAGAACCAGCGGGTTAGAAAAAAGCAGCAGCAGAAAGAATGTGACTGTAAAATGGCCATAAAGTGCCTGGCAGACCTTTCACCTGTCAGCCACTCTCCGTTCTGTCCCTCCTGTCCCCTGACCCCCGTCCTGCCGCCTTCCCAGGATGAACTGTGACTGTGCAAAAGACAAATCTCTGTTCGCGCCACTTTAGTGCACTTCATGCCTTCCTCCATCGCCTCTCATCAGCTGTGGGGGAAACATCCATCAGAGCGGCCCGCAACAATGTCAGCCGGCCACTGATGGATGGAGGACGGCTCGAGGGAGCGTCACTCCTGCTCGCTCACGTCTGCTGAATCTGCTGCAGTCCCGCAGAGGTTCATCACTCGGCTGCGGCGCCGGTAAAGATCGCTGTGAAGGCTTCTGGGAGCGAGGAGCCCATTTACAGATTGAGGAGCCTTTGAGATTTTCTGTGGTTTTAGAAACCAAAAAAAAGAAAAGGCGGAATGAAATTCACTTCTGCACGCAGCAGATGGAACGATTCATCTTCCCGGGTTTGAAGTGACAAAATCAAAACTAATGAGGAAAACTACATCTGCAAATTGACTCAAAAGGATTTCATAGTGAGCGCTGATGCAGGGGCTGGTTGTTGGAGTTGTCATATGCTCCTTTGTTTCCTAAACATGTGTGTGTGAATAGACTACACACACACTTGCACACACACACACACACACACACAGACAGGCATCAGTTGCATGCCTTTGTCCGAACACGGCGACATGTGCTGACAGCGCCGCTGCAGATCACGCCGGCTCCGTCCCAGGAAGCGATAATGAGCACAGGGGGGAGTCGGAGGAGAGGAGACGGCGGCTACTTCGCAGGAGTGACATATCGAACACCAAGAGTCGGGGGACACTCGGGGGGGGTCTCGGAGTCATAAAACAGGACTGCGGAAGCCATCATTGTTCTCTCCACAGTCACTGTGGGCATAAATCTCCGGCCTCTGAGGGCTGGACGGGATGTCACGGGGAAAAATGCAATGTCAAAACAATGTCGTCTCAGCCGTTCTGGCAAAACTTTCCATCTGCAAACACTGGCGAGAACGGGTAGTAAACAAATCTGAGTGACAGCTTGAACAACATTATTCTAATTTGTACACGACAAAATGATGAACATCGCAAAAAAATATTTTCCTCAACAGACATATGAAACACGGTCCGTAGCTTTTTTTTTATCCGTTTCTCTCAAATTTCATCATTGTCCAAAATAAAAAATGATCGCGGCGGATCAGGCCAGCGGAGACATTGTGTTAGCACCACAAACAGCTGCCACATTTGGCCAAACTGTGTGTGTGTGTGTGTGTGTGTGTGTGTGTGTGTGTGTGTGTGTGTGTGTGTGGTTTGGAGGCAGTTTGCTCTCTCTTTCTTCTCTCCACTCTTTTTTTTGATCGCTTGGCTGATCACTTGTTTGTTTCTTTCACTTTCTGTCTCTTTACCTGTCTTTCTGTCCCCCTGTCAGGTCCAGCAATATCAGTACTCAAAATAAATAAAATAAGGTAAGAAAGCGCGTCAACAAGAGGAGCTTTATACTTATAAGCTCCTCTTGAAAGAGAAAATGTGTTGGGCACATAACAGCAGCCGGACCTCCATTCTGCCGCTTCCATGCTGGACAGGAAAGGTGAAACAAAAAACAAACAAACAAAAAAAAAAGGTGAAGACGATTCCATTAGGCTTGAGGCCACTGGCAATCCAGAACAGTATTCCTTCATCAGTAATCCAATAATTAATCCACAGCCATAGCTTCAGAACCCTCCGCAAACACAAACTTCTGCAGTTTGAACCGTTCACTCATTGTTTAATTGTGATGTGTGGCTCCAGCGGGAATGAATTGGATTCACAGTTTATGCTGGCAGGATACTTTGCACCAACTGTGGAGGCCTGATGAGGATAAAGCATTAGACTTCACTCAGAGTCCATCCATCCATCCCTCTCACTCAGTTGATCCAAAAACAGAATCATTGTGGGAGGAAGGGAAAGCGGCGGTGCCCAGAACCCCGAAACTTTGAAACAGTCCACACACAGTTTTGCCTACCATATGCCTCAAAGAGAGAAATTAGCTGTATCCTGATTGAGTCCCCAGAACAAACATCGCTGTTTTCTTCTAAATGAGGTTTCTGTTTGTCAGATTAAATTCAGGTAAATCACGTTCAGCATCTGCAACAGCTCCAGGGCTCAAACTTTGGGTGAAGTCAGAGGACTCCCAGCCTCTCTGGCGGTATGAAAGGCGTCGCACCGGCTCCCAACACTGCTTTTCAATTTCAGGTTTTCAGTGATGAAAGGCAGGTTTTCGTCAAGAATCCAGAACGCTGTTACCAGACGGGCAATGCACATCCTCTGCGGGACGGGAAGCTGATGGGCTGTATTCAAGTGAGCAGCAGTGAGTCCTCACCTAAACCTGCCTGCAAAGGGAGCTGAAACTCTGCACGAAGATTTCATGTCGACTTAAAAGAGCTTCAATGCAACACAGTGGGCGGCGGCTTGAAAAGTAACAGCAAACACAAGCAAGCAGATTTTAGACGGATTTAAAACAGACGTTCAGATGAAGGCAGTCCTGCCAAACTCTCAGCCGAAAATGAGCGCAATTATTTCCTTTATCCTTCTGCAGTTAATTGTTTTGCCACTAACTAAAGACATGGTACTAAATATTCTAATCTTTACAGGTCCAGTCAAACTGCAGGTGTCACGACCGGCAGTAGAGACACAAATGATTATATTCCACACAGCAATTAGATTTCCTCCAACACTTATTATGCAAAACACTTGGTGGTATAGAAAAAAAAAGCCATTTCCACCAGCCTAGGGGTGCTTAATTACTTTGTTAAAGTAGGCGACGGAGGGAGAAATCAAACAGGCCTCCGCAACGTCGAGGACGAGACTCAATTAATTCTGCTGATTTCCACGTCTCGTTTTTAATTATCACTGCATCGGCAATGATAGAGACGACATGACAGGCGTTCTGTGCAGGTGTGACCTCCGTCCATCTTTCTTTTGTTTAATTACCACCATCACGCACGGGGCTGGTGTATTCCTGCACCTCTTCAGCACGCCCTTCTTCACCGGGTTTTTTTGGCAGGATCTCTGCTGGAAGCCGCGGGGGGGAAGTGCCGGGGGGGGTGAAACGAGGGAAGATGCGTGTTTCAACACAAATAGCATATGGACGTGCTGAATCCACACAAAGAAGGCGTAATTACTCTGGTGTGAACTTCCTGCACATCTGTTGAGTGGAGGTAGAGCGATGCGAACCCCGATGCTGCTCCATGATTAGATCCCCACAGGAAACAGGCGTCTGAGGTTCTCTCTGGCAGGACATCTCCAGCTCCATTATTTAGCAGGGTGGGGAGAAGAAAGAAAACAGGAATCTACTTGAATCAGCAGGCCCTCCCATCTGAAACGGCGGATATTGGATTTAGTATCATGGCTACCCGAGGCTGGGAGCTGCCGTATTGATGAAGCCATCAGATGAAAGACTGGGCGGATTGAGAATCGAGAGGCCGCAGAAGTCAGGAACTGCAAAGTTCGGGAGATACAGAAGCTCCTGGAATCAGTTGGTTACAGGGAAACTAGAATGTTTACAGCTGAGGGGAGGGCTGTAGCTGCAGTGGAGAAGAGAAGTGAGCTGCTTTCTAAGCCTGGAAATGTTTTGATTAATCCCTCCTTCCTATATTCACCTCAGAAAACTCTCAACCAACTGTCTGCAGGGACTTTGTCACTTTCTTTCACTGCAAAACATGAAGAGCTGCATTTGATCTCCAGTAGGTTTGATTAAAAATGTGACACCATATGAAGGGATAGATCGTTTAATCAAACCTCAGATGAAGTCAATGTGTATTAGTTCTCAATTCAACCTCAGTTTAACTGGGTTTTTAACAAGCTGTAGTTTCACAAGTATTGGAGGAAAAACTGTAAGACCGGAATTACCTTGTATTTTAGTCAGTAAACAGTTTTCAGATGGTAAATCTAAATTCAAACTAAATGTTTTCTTCTTGTGTACTGTGTCAGGTGAAAACTGCAAAAAACAGGACAGAAGTTCACTTTAAATATTCACGCGCATGTTATTAGACCCAAACAGTTTCACATATTCATTTTCATCAAGGGATCTGTTCCTGCATTCTGACCATGTTAACCTTGAATTAAAAAAAAACTCACCTCTCTCTCTGCAAATCGCAGATGGACTTCCTCCAAAATGGCCGCCTTGAATCCAACACATCAGGAAGAGGAGGTAAACAGGAAGTGACCTCACAAACACCACATAAGAGGAAATGATGCCAGATGAAAAAATACTGAAATAAAATGTATTTTATAAAACCCAAGCTCAATAAAAATTGACAAAAATGAAATTGACTATGTTTAATAAAAAAACAACAACAGATTTTTATGAAAATAACATTTTATCAACAACAGCAAATTGCTGAGAATATGCAATGAAGTAAAATAAAATAACTGATCTGACAAAATGTAAATAACTGCCTTAAAGGCCACAAAAACGCAGTGAGCTTCAAGTGACTCCATCCAGCAGTGGCGGGGATAACGTGTAACACCGCAGTAATGATATTTTCTTTTGTGTAATGCAGCTCCTACAAAGAACAATGAGGTCCCCACTGCTCCCCACTGATCACTATTGATCCCCACTGATCACCACTGATTCCCACTGCTCCACACTGACTCTACTATTCCTTCCCACTGACAGGGATATTGGTCTTTCTGATAGTTTAACATTATACAATCAGGTCACAGCGACGATGTTTGTCCAAGTAGAATTATGAAATGGTAAAGTGAAGCAATGAGTCGGTCAAATTACTTTTCAGTACTTTACAGCAACAAGTAAAGTCATGTCATTACAATTCACAGAAGTAATGAATAACGAGGTGAGTGTTTCTGCCTGTCTTACCTCAATAAGTCTGGGTGAACTTTATTACCTTCAGTATCTCATAGACACACAAATAATTTATTCATCAGCGTCACTTCCTGAAGCGTGATGAAGGTTAATCCCACGATAATCTGTGAAATGGAATCCCTCAGTTCTTGTTCCGTGCCCGGAGCACGATGTTCCACCTTTACATCCTCAGAGTCAAGCGATAACACACGGGGTTGCAGACGGCCACACAGCTGAACGCACCTCCACCCAAAGCCATTAAATCTGATGTAATTTCCACACTCTGCTCCCTGCCTGCTCCTCTTCGGAGTCTATTTAGACAACACGGCCTGGATGTACTGAACATTTGTCCTGAGCTGCTTTGTTATTCCCCCCCCCTCCTCTATTTCTGTCTGTTCTTCCTCCAGTGAAGTGGCTGTTTGCAGCAGTTGCCATTGGAAACCGTGTACATTGAGGTTATATGCTGAGGGCTGAAGCACAGATGTGACTCAACAGCTGGATCACATGATTTCTGGTATTTTGATAGTAGGAGAAAAGAGACTATCAAGTACAGTGAAATGTAAACTGGTGCAGATGGATGAAGGGATCAGTGGAAAATGACATGTCGCTGGGTGCACTGGTGCACGAGGAGCAGAAATCTCTGCAAATATTCACAAGAAGGGAAAGAAACAGAAGCAAAAATTGCTGATACGAAGAAAATGTGACATTTACGAAGCGCAAGTGTGGCCCCATGCTTCATTACAGAGTCACATTGTGCATGCATGGCCAGCTGCACGCGCCGCAAATCCATGATGAAGTGCACGAATGTCAGCCTTTTCTCGCATTTAGATAAACCGGCGTGGATTTGGATGGGGAAGGAGTAGCTTTGCCCGCTGACCGTGTCCTGATGGCAGGAAAAGAGAAAGACAAAGAGGAAGGAAGAGGGTGAGGACGGGCCGCTGAATTCTAATCAGACGAGATCGGTGAACAGAAGTGATAATCAGCAACAAAGGCGTGGAACTCCACACATGCGCAGCTCACTTATTAACGCTACATCCAATTTGCACATTATTTCACAGCTGGTCTGCTCAGAATAAGTGCTGCAGCTTAACGCAGCGGCGGACGGAGCGCTCGGATCGTCGCTGTTGTGCCGGTTCTGCTTTCCCGAAGTCAGAAAAACGCTTGTCTTGCTCCTCCTGCTGGAGACTCATGTTCTGCCCTCTGCCTCAGGTTTCACTGCTGCTTTATTTATACGTCTGCACTGAACAGGTGCGAGTACACAGCAGCAGTTGGAGAGAATATTCCCACACATAATAAATGGATAAGGAAAGCTTATGACTTAGATTTTGTTAAAACACAACATATTAAGTACAAGTGTGAAACGGTTGAGCTTCATACTAATACAGTAAAAGCTCTGAACATGTCCCCACAGTCTTTTTTCTCCCTCTCTACAGATCCAAACAGCTGTTAACAAGATGTTTGAATGTCAAAATGAAACAAGAGGAAGTCCAACATTCAGCCAAAAAAATGAATAAAGAGACCACAGAGTGTGCGTGGTGTGTGTGAGTTCAACCAAATTAAATATATGATTGCTAATACTCTTGGAACAGAAAGGCAAATGGAGGTATGAAATGATATGTTGGAGATCAACACTTTGAATCTGACAGTCTGGACATCGCTTGCAGTTCTCAAACAATTATAGTTCTGCTTGACTGATAATTTGTCTGTATCGTTTTTTTAAAAGATGACCAAAAAGAAAATAGATTCAGTTTTAAAGAAATAAAAATCAAGGTTTCAGTGAAGTGTGTAATTTCATCCTTCACTTGTTTCTTTATATCATGTCTTCAAGAAGGAAAAGCCTCTTCTTCCTGTACTCCCAAAGTTTTCAAAAGTTGATGTCAGAGGTGGTAAAAGTCAAAGCGCCCATTCAAAAAATTACTTGAGTAAAAGTAACAAAGTAGGCCATTTGAGTGAAATTTACAGCTTGATGGAGATCACTCCTTCTTCTATAAAGAAATATAACACTGCACTCCTCCTTCCTTTGTCTACAGTTAAGTCAACTAAGTTTTCTAACAGAGGAGATTCTCAATCCATAAAAGATTAAAAGAACTGAAAGAGTCCAACTCGAAAGCAATGTGTGAATAAAAGTCATGGAGAGAACTGATTCCCATCTCTCTTACACACATGCTAAAAACACACAGAGATGTATTAAAATCACACTGCGCTGTTCTGATCATGTCTTGTGTTCATGACGGTACAAGCAACAAATTTCAGTAAGGCGCACTTCATTGGTCCGTTATGGGGAAGGACTGGTGCGTTCACACCGGACGCGTTGCAAGCGTCACGGGCGTCACTGACGCCTCAAAGTTGACGCGTGTAAAGTGTGGAATTCGACGCGTGTTCAAATTACACACGACGCTTGCAACGCTCGCGACGCGCGGCAGCTCACTGGCGGGAGTGGGAGGAGCTCGTGTCCTGTCTTCATGTTGACAATGGCAGGATCAGAGCAGAAATCACTTTAGCTCTAAACTCTTCAAATGTATAACTTTATCGATTTTTTTTTTTTTTAATTAGGCGACAAAGTGGTCGTTTAGAGCCCGAGTGTGTCGTTTGTTTGTCCGAATACCAACTGTTTATGATTTTGTTCGGACGAATTCGGCGAAATGTAAGCCAGCCGCAGTGAGCGGCTCCAGCAAGGAGGTGTCAGAGAAGCAGAGAAGCAGAGAAGCAGGAGAGAAGCAGAGCACACACGAACCCTGGACCGGCCACAGGGGCCCCCCGCCCAGCACGGCGCCGTGGCCGTGGCGGGCTGTTCCCCCGACCCAGCAGCCCAGCCTCCAGGCCCGGCCGGGCTTTGGCGGCGGGCGACACGGATCACACCTTCGGCCGCCCCCGCCTCTCCGGCCGGCTCCCCGGCGACCCGCAGCAGGACCGAGACGCGTGGTCTCACCCAGCGGTCCTCCGGAGCGGGCCCGCTCCGGGCGTTGCACCGAGTCGGCCCCCCGGTGCTGCGCGCCACCCCAGCGGTGGGCCCGCCGGCGAGCCTCCGCCTCTCCCGGGCCCAGTTTGACGAGCTTCTGGCCCGCGTCAGCGCTCAGAGTGCTCGTCCGTGATTGGATGACGCGCGCGTTGACGCTTCCAAAGTTCAATTTTCCCAACTTCAGGCGCTGACGCCTGCAACGCGTGACGCGCGTCGCCAACGCTCGAAACGCTCGGAAAGCGACGCTCGAAAAGCGCCTGACGCGCATTAGGTCTGTTGAAGCTCGTCCACCATAGACTTTGAATGTAAAAGCGACGCCCGTGACGCTTGCAACGCGTCCGGTGTGAACGCACCATTACTGCATCGAAGCCACCCTTGGAGCCGCCGCAGTGTGGCGCCTGGGGAGCCGGTGGGCGTCAAAGTCCTGGATCAGAGGCCTCGGTGGTGAACCTGCATCCACCCGCTAGACGTGGGACACGTCTCTAACCCGCAAGCATCCACTGCCGCTGAGGGACTATGACGCCAGAAGAGAGCACAAAATCCACAAACCGCTGAAAAACGCACAAAACTGGCCTTGAAAAGCTCAGGTGTCCGAGCCTGGCGTGGGAGCGTCTGAGGATCCGGGACCTCGTCTGGTCCAGGGAGGAGGTTGGAGGGACACCACAGGACCCCGGTACCCCCTGGTCAGAGTGGGAACATCTGACAGCGAGGAGAACGGGGACGATCCCAGATATCAGGTCCAGACGGTCGGCTCAGACTGAGGCGGAGTTCAGACCCGCCTCAGTGATCCTCCCACTCGCTACAGAGGAGCTCGTTGTTGTTGGTTCACAGAATTCATCAGAAATAATTTATTTAGGAATCACACAGCTCTGGCAGCATAATACACCGTCAATATTTCAACACTTGCATGTCCTCATCCTGAATACAAATCGTGAAGCCAATATGACTGATTTATAAAGCTTTCAGTGGACTTCCTGTCAGAGTCGGTGAGCCTTTAATGTGGAAGCTAACGTGAACATTGTGCATGACGATACGTCTCTGCTTTAAATGATACTGATGATGATAATGAATCTGAATTCTAAGGCACTTTCGATCGGAGTCCTGAACTGTCAGAGTTCAACGGATCACTGCAGGATGTGATTAAAGGAAACTTTTGAATCCAGCATCCTTACTGTCCGTCTCCTGGAAATGTTTGGCACGTGAAAAGAGAGTTCATTCATCTGACTGTAGGAAATCCAAAATTATATCTCACAAGTTTCAGTATTTCAGGAGGCTGAATGGAACTGAGAGAAGAAACAGCTGATTTTAGGACTTCAGGCTTTTAACGTCATGCTAATAAGAAGCTGCTGAGACACACGGAGTCTGGTCAGAAGCGAGAACAAAGCAAACAAATCCAAAGCTAGAGCTGGACAAACCTCGCTCCGCACTGCCTGAGACTGGGATAAAGGTTCGTCTGTCAGCACAGCACTGAACCAACGCAAACAACCAGGACAACGCCAAACAAATCTCTGACCGTCCGTCAGCGGCCCAACAAAACAGCGGACCTAAACAGGACAGAGTGCCTGTGGAGAGAGCAGGAGGAAGAGGATCAAGTGTGTAAACCCAGGTCTGCAGGGCCGACAGTCGTCTCCTGCCACTCCTGTCAGAGGGACTTCAAACTAAATCCTCTTATAAATGCACTCTCTGCTTCATATTCTTTACTTAAATGTTTGCAATTCCAGGAATCTGGCACCTTTTGAACATTTACTTTAAAGTTCTCTTTTATTTACGGCCGTCCTGTGAAGTAAAATGAGAGACTTTTGAATTGTGTGTTGCTGATTGACAGAAACATATACAGTATTTATTTAGCATATGTATGAAACAAAAAAGAAACTTCCAGATTTAAGTTTTGCAATCACCTCAGTTAAAATAGCTGCAGTAGAAACTCCTCTGAATGCCTCTGCCATGCATTGAACGTTTCCTGGAAGTGCTCAATGCAGTCTGTTCTGAGTTTTCCCCATTAGAAACACTGAATTTTATCTGAGAGGCAGAAAAAAGCCACAAGGAGGCAAGTCCGTCAAGTAAGGGGGATTTGAAGGGATGAACATAAAGGAAGAAGCCAATAGATCACACGTCTTCAAGTCACCATGGAGTCATGAGTGAACATCCAGTTGTGCACGGATTTGTTCAAAAGTTACTGATATAATCATTGTTTGATCTGAACCAGCTCAGACTAACTCGGTCTCTCTTTAGAACAGTTTATGCAGGGAACTGGATTATTCATCATCTCTCTCTTTAAAAAAATGTGAGTTTTTGACCCAACAAGGTTTCCTGTGACATGTGACCAAAAACCATTAAGTCCTGCTTCAAATGCCATATCATAACCTCAAAATAGATTGCATCCCAGCTCATTGTGCAAAGTTTGACTTCTTGATTATGAAAGCATGAGTCAACCAGCATTGTGCCAGTTGGTAACAAAACACCCCGTTCAGACTGAACTGCCGGGAGCTGGCTGAGTCACGGTCTCCGTCTAACCCCTGCAGAACAGGAACTGGCATCGTGATATTATCACTCAGAAACTTGTGTCGCCAGTGGAGAGTGGGAGGCCGTCCCATGAGTTATTGTCAATTTAATAAGCACATGCTGAGATTTCTTCTCCGGTGAGCTCACTTCACACCCTTCGGGTTTTAGCAGGAGGCTTTTAGCTCTATAAAGTACGTTACGACTCCGACTCTCCCTGCAATAATAGCGAGGCACTGCTATGAATTTATACAGCTCACCCTTGTCCTCAAAATCTGTTAAGAGCTCACCGAGAATATCAATTAGATCTGTGAAAGCGGCCGCTTCTGTTCCGAGCTCCAGACGCACCTTCACTGGGACCGTCCATGTCCTCCACCACGTGTCAATTATTTCCCTCAGACATGTTTTAAAACTGACTTTTTGTCCAAGAAACTCCTTGTTTGCATTCAAATATAAATACACATCCAAATTCAACATTTGGTTGTAAATTCTTTGTGGTTGAAGACAGCCTGGAGGCCGAAGTCAACTCATTATGGTGCTTGAATCATACAAAAAACTGCTGTTACTACTACTTTTTTTTTCAAATATTCAAAGTTTAAACATCAATTTGGGACTGCTAGTGCAAACAGGTTTTAGGAGGGTTCAGGACCTCCCATTGGCCCCTCCCCCCGTGGAGTGGCGGTGGATTCGGACCCCCTCAGTCTTCCCTTGAACAGGTGACGAGCAGCTCACTTCTCCGGTTCAGAACCCTCCACTTCCTCTCTCCTGCAGCTCATTTCTCTTCTGCACAGTGAAACACTGTCCAGTGAGTTTCACAACACTTGGCCGAATGTGAGCAGATCATGTGGACAGAAACACTCCTGCTCTTGTCAGCAGCCACATCATCAGTAAAAAGGAGAGAAGGAGTTCTGCTGGCAGCCACGAATTCCCAAAGTATCACGCCGCTTTACTGATGAGGTGCTCCAGCAGCTCCTTCCCGTCCCCAAACTCCTCTTTTCCCATCATTCTGGAACAACGCCTCATCTCATTGGATGTTGTTTCAGATCTGAACTGCCTCTTTCACATGTTTTCTGGCAAACGCTGACTTCTCTTTGCTTTATTCACCTTATGAGATTGTTGACTAATCGTTGAAACAGACCCACAGACCTCCTGGAGAGTGTTCTTCATTTTTCGTCACCAAAGGAGTTGTTTCTTCTGTATTCATCAGCTTGTGTGAGTGTTTATTTTTCAATGTACCAAGGCATGGATTTGATCGCTAATAGTATTTATGCAATCACAGTTTGTTTTGATATTTTTGCACAATGATGGCTTTCTTCACTGACAATAAAACTTCAAGTCAACCTCACCAGATTCCAAACCTGCTCCTCGTCTGTCATCTGCTCTTTGTTCATGGAATGATGAGAGAACAACACACACCGCGTCATAGAAGAGCTGAGCAACCATTGAAAGGTGTCCGTCAACCGTAATGTGTTTGTCAGTGTTGCGATTTCTACACTAAATGAACACAGTGGTTTTATTTCAGGTTCACTGTGATGGAGTACAGAGCCTGAACACTGAGAAATGTTTGAACTTTTACGGGCCTGACGATGGATTTTGGTCAATTTGGCCTCAGTAGCGGAGCGAGAACTGCTGCCGCCTCGTTTTTATGGGGATAAACCCATTCTTGGCCTCCAAACTTTTAACGTGTGTGGCATGATTGTGTGTTTTCATACATGTGGCTGACTCTGTGGATAAATAGGTATTGATGATTTGCTATGATGGGACTCACAGCACTGTGCGATCAGCCTCATTGACGGAAATCGATCCGTCGCTCCAGCAGAGGGCATTTAGCCATGTCGAGTGTTGACACTGGCAGATTATCACACCACTCCAACTAAAGATGCATGCATAGGAGGTCGAAGGCGGTCAAGATGGCCTCTCAGCGGTATCCGTCTTATGAAGTGGTTGGCTCCAGCAGCACTTGGTGAGTGCTTACCGTGGAGTCTTGGCGGAGTCAATAGAGCGGCGAGGGGATCTCTGAGGTGCTGTTTTCTCTCAGATTAAAACATTTGCTCTGTGGTGACAGATAGGCCTGCTTCAAGCCCTGCTCAAACACGGCCCTGACGGGCCCCGCCGTCCTCCGGCTTTGTTCAGCTTTAGCAGAACCTCCGCGGCGTCTCCGAGCTGGACTGATCTCCAGGGAGGGAGGCGGACGCTCGCACACAGCCATTCAAAGAACAACAATGGCGAGGGTATAAATCTCCCTGCATAAACCTCCACTCTGATAGGAAGACGTGACAGAGCTTATTTAGCTAACTGTTGCTTCAGGGACTCGACTGACATTGGCCTCCTTAGTCAAACACAGGCAGTGTTTTCACGGCACGAATTGGCATGACCGGCAGGCTCTGGATCATCAATTCTCTCAATCAGAGCGGCTTCCTCCCAGAAAGGAGCTGCAGGCGAGACTAAACAGCACTCGTCTGCCAGATGGGGGGGCCTTTCTCTTTTCAAATGGACGTTGTTTGCTCTCTACATTAATCTGTTGGTCTATTTGGTTCAGTAACAATGTATATCTTACAGCAGGATGTATATCACGATGCACTGGACAGCGTCTGGCTGTTCGAGCCAGAACCGGTCAAGATCGTAGCAAAGTCAGACAAAGAATATATGAATCTTTTAGCATTGGCACTGCTGCTTTTATTTCAAACCATCTCTGTTTTAATAGTGAACTGATCCAAATGTAGTCTTTTGTAGTCCAAATGTTGTCCAAAAAGTAATGAAAACGTGCAAATAAAGAATAAGTGACAGTGTAAGTCGTAGTCAGGATAATAATAGAAAACTAAAACAAGGAAGATCTAGCTGTACAACATTAATCTTAAAATATTTCAGAAACTATAACATATACAAATATGTACATTACATTTTTAGTGCAGCGGAATGAATGGATTATAAAGTATCATTGATTTCTTATGGGGGTTAAAAGTAACCATGGTTGCGTGATAGTAAAATGTCTAGGGTTATTGCACAAAAAAAATAAAAATAAAAATAATCTATACAGTGGAGTTGTGCAGTGTGACAGCGGTGTGGATGAAGGACCTGCGGTAGCGCTCTTTCCTGCACTGAGGGTGTCTCATTCGGCCGCTGAAGGAGCTGCTAAGCTCCTCTGCCATCCGGTGCAGTGGATGAGAGCTTATTTGCTCTATGACACTTAGAACAACTTCAGACTTAAAACATATGCTTCAGTAAATCAAAAAATACTGTTAACCTCCACATTTCCAACAAGGGTTTCTTTGTATGGTTATGATTGGGCGAGCTCTTAAAACCCTTTAAAAGGTATGACCACAACTTCATCAGAAAGCAGACGTTTAGGAAGAAAAGGAATTCCGAGTTCACCTTTGGTGAATTTCTTGTTTAAGTTGTTATTGACTGAATTTTCCTTTCTTCTCATTCCCCCCATGTGTTTTCCTGCAGGCTGCTTCTCACCGAGGCGTCCTATAATGATTTGGTGACATTTGTCTTTATTGCGGTGCTGTTGTTTGTCTGAAGTTAAGCCTGTCATTCCGCTATTCATTAGAGTCCCACCTGCTGCACTCTCTCATTTAATCCCTCCTGGCTTAATGCAAGTTTTTAACAAGCTCAATGGCAATTCATTTATCTTGGCTTCTTAGGAGATCCTCCCTGACATTTGTGATAATAGCATCTAATCTAATCTCGAGACTCACTCTCGGGCTTTAGCAACGCTCTCAAAACGAGTCAAATTTCAAGCGAGTCGAGTGGTGTTGTGTGTCGTGTGGCCATCAGAATTTGATTCCACAAAACATGAAGATTGTTGTGTTTTTGAACTATGCCAGAATATAAAGTTATCTTGCAGCATCAAACAGGAACAATTCAAAGTTAATGACTGATGACAGTTCTGCACAGCAACCATTTCTGCAGACAGATTTCCTTCTTAGATCCTTTTCATCTCACAAACTAATAAAGATGCCTGGTTGAAACTGTGCTCACACGTTATTGGGTGCATTTAATTTTTATATTGTTCAATGTTGGGCTTCTCTAATAAAGACGTGGCAAAATATTGTTTTTTCATAACACAGTACTGCTTGATCTCCTCTCTGTAATTCAGAATTTTGTTGTTTTGTAGCTCATCTTTCCTGTACAACAAGTTTGTTTTTGGCCTTGATCTCCTTCAATAAAGTTCCTGTGTTGCTCTGATTTAGAAGCAGAAAACATTTCTCCTTCAGCTGCACACAAGTGAGTGAACATAAAGGAAAACCATCTTGAAACTCTTTCAAACTTCTCCATTTTGAGCCACATGTGAAGTGTTTTGTTGTCCAAGTTGTTTCAAGAGAGCAAACTTTTCCTGACCAAAGTAAACTTTATCAGACTTCATTGTGAATGTACAGTAGATCATGATTTTTATTTAATTTAATTTTTTTAAAAGAAGCTGATGCAATGAATCATCAACCATGAAGTTATTTAGTGGCTTTAACTGAAAGTATGAAACCAAACCAATCAGTCCTGTTATGTCTACATCAGTCCAACATTTATTCTGCTGTCTGTTTAACTCGAAGAAACAATATGATCAGATTAAATAGAAAAGACAAACAGCAGAGGGTGGAGCTTTTGGTGATTATTAAGTGCACCAGAACTCTCTTCTGGGCCCTACAGTAACTCACTACTGCACCCTAATGCACAAATGTGATACAGCTCAGATGATGTATTTTCAAGGGTCATGTTCATCAGGTATTATTCATCCTTTGAAATTGTGTGTATTTCCTGGATCGGCCTCTTCAGCCGTGCAGCAGCTTCCCATGAGGCACCGTCACCGATGGATTAAGAAGCTGAAGATGCTCCGCCAGACGCAGCGCTTCCTCTCATCCGGCAGCGACTCCTTCAGCCCTCTCGCCGTTGTTCTCTGGCTTCCCCTTGCACCTAATTGGAAGCCTTTGATGCAATATGAAGAGCGAGCGGGACCCAGTTGGTGTGGATCGTCTAATGCATCCTCTAGTGGCTCCCTCACTGATCCTCCCCTCCGTGAAGGCTGCACACGGCGCCGGCGGGAGCCGCACCGCAGCGCGCCGCACAAAAAGCAAATTCAAGAAGCAGGAAAAAAAAAAAACAACCTCATTTGATTTCATTACAAGGCCAGGCCAACACCTGACCGCCGCCCGGCTGCCATGCTAATGTCATGCTAATTGTAACCCAAACAGATCAGTGCCGCTGGCGGAGCCGTTAAACGGGAGCCCTCCCGGGGCGAGAGGACGGGGTGTTTACGTTACACACAAGATTTACACGCTCCCACTCCTGCTAGCTCGCTGCTGTGACATTCACAATTGTCCGAGACGAGCGTCGGGAGGCAAATGGATTACAAGTTTGAATTTGGCGAGTCATTTGCAGGCCGTGGGGTACGGCGGCTGACAGCGCCATGTTTGTTTTTCATCAGAGAGTGTTTGGCTTGGCCGCTCGGAGCAGAGCGCGACGGGGGTTTGGTCGTGCGGGCCAACCGGCTCCGGGCCCTCAGAGGACTGTGATTGGACCGTGCTCACTTTAACTTCTTCCTGTTAGACTCCACCTCCACCAGCTCGGTGTTTTCACGGCCCTCAGTGAGCTTCAGGGGCTGAAGATGCAGCACGGGCGTTTTCTGTAAGCGCATACAAAACACACTGCTGACCACACTGGATTCATTTCAGACTTGAAAGGAAAGGATTCTTTCTTTTATTTTTTTTTAATACCAAACATCTTTTTTTCTCAGACGATGCATAGTCACTGAAAAAACTCTCCAGCATGAATGCTTTTATAAACACTGCAAATGTGACTGAGTGTGAGGATACAGAGCTCAGAGTCTGAAGTGTGAACTTTCAAGCGTTTGAACTATTTTAATATATGGAGACCTCCTATAGTGCTGATTTTCAAGCATCTGAAATGTATTTACAGCAGCAGTTTAGTGGAGCCAACTCTGATTTGTTCCACTGAACTGTTCTTGACTTGTTTTCTGTGAATTCCCACAGATTGTCCCTTGGAAATGAAGCCACTCTCTGATCTATGATTTACCAAAACACTGCAGTGAAGCCAACCTCAGACGAACACATCCACTGTCAAAAAACCACTGGACATTTTAGAAATTTACGTTTATTTATTTCGATTGATTTACATGAATATAAATAAACTGGACCAGATGTGATGGTAAAAGATCACTGATACAGCTGTTTTCCCCTGACGTGGCTTTTACAGCTGTCTAGTGATTAAGATGATCGACTCCAGGAACTGCAAAAGACGCAGTCTCTTCCTCAAACTGTTTATGCTTTTTTGGTCAACATTCCTTGTCTTGTTAAGCTAAAATGTATATATCTGATCTGATAACAGATTAGAAGCCAGGGTGGCACCGTATATTCTCATCATATATCATGAGGAAGGCAGTAACCCTTCACTGATTGACCATTGTTCACTGGATTGTTGTAACGAGCAGAGGGCGATTACTAACTCCTCGGAGTATTTCAAGATTGTCTAAAATGTGATTGAATCAAAGTTTTCTTCCAAGTTAAACATATTCGTTTAATTTCGTCTGCTGTTTCTGATATATGAGCCCCTGCGGAGAGACTTTATGTCAACTGTATTGTAGCCTTAACTGTGTGTTTAACAGAGCAGCAGAACGGATGAGAAACGGCCCCTTGGTAAAATGAATCAACATTAGGAACGATGTGTCCAGTGAACTCAAGAGGGACATGACCAGGGCTCTCACAGAGACATACAATCATCTACATCCCAAAGTGATCACCAATCACGCTGAGAAGAATGTCTTTGGGCTGTTGGAGCACTGAAAGAAGATTTATATACAGGGAGAGTTGACACTGCTCTTTTCAAACATTTATTCTTTATTGTGCTCAACAACCACTGCCATAAAAATATTTTATTAATTGGACATGTTTTGTAAATTATTTGAGATTAATCATCACTCTTTTCCATGCCAGATAAATACAGATATCTACATTTATCTAAATCTAGTTGTTTCTGGTTTTTGGGTTTTGACACAGTGACACAGTTCAGAATGGGTTGAACTGTGATAATATCCGGGTAATGTGGAGGGATCTGATTGAACGGGGGCCAGATGTGACGCATCCTTCATCTGGTACCGAGCTGCAGCTGGACCAGATGTGTCCACAGCTCGACACACTCCGGCTCCAGCCGAGGACAGACCTGCTGCTCACGCCACTGATCTGTCTCTTCATCTGCACGGTACAGAGCGAGCGTTCAAAAAAAAAAAAAAAAAAAAAAAAAAAAAAGAATGCTAATTTACCAGCAGATTGGGAAGCAGGTCACACGTGTCGGGAAATCTGTGCTATCTGGAACACACACACGTTAAATATCCGCACGCGGCTACACACATACAGTGCGTCGTGGGGATACTTCTGGCCTCTGAAGCGGGCTTATTAGACGCAGCACAGATGGACGATCTGTCTGCTGTCCAGCTGAAGTCGCTGTCGGTGTCATTCAAAGCTAAAAGCAGAGCGAACGAGTCGGTGGCAGATTGCTTCCTGCCCACACGGCGCTTGGCTAGTGGTGCTAATAGTCTCGTGGAATTCACTCCAGCATTACAAAGACGCCCTGACCGGCCGATGGCGGAGCCGGCCGCATGTAGGAGTGACACGAGGGACCAATACGGCGAGGACGCCACTGATGTGTGGCGGCTGCAGGAAGGCAGTGGTTTGCAGAAAGCTTTGGACACTTTGGTCACACAAACCTTGTTCCTGTTGGGAATCTGCAAAGCCGGAGAGACATTTTTTCACTTGATATATTGGTACAGAACATCACATTAATTGGGGATATTTCAGTAGAAGTGATTTGAAAAGATGCCTTGGTGGTTTGAGGACTGCTTGTTAATTACTCTTCTACAAAGTTTTAGAGTTTTGTTGTATTTAAAAAAGTAATTTAAAAAGACAAATCAAGCTCTTTTTCCCCACTTGTGTAAGAATACTGACAAAATTCAATCAGAACACACTGTCTGTTCATCTTGGCGAACGGTCGGATTTCTCTGACATGACATCTTGCTTGAGTCATTTTGATTTTCAAAGTGTTTTTATAAAATGCTTCATTACCATTGCAGTTTTTTCTTGCTTAATTAATCTTAATGAGAATTCCACAGCATTCTACCGGTGGCTGTTTCCATCCATTCCTCTTGTTCACCACTGTGGAATTCCTTGCAGGGAATTCTCCACTGATAGAGTAAACAGGCATTCTGACAAGGCTCTACTTTCAGTAGAAAGTTGAATTAATTCCTTTGCAGCAGTGATTCTCAACAGGTGGTTCATGGCCCAAACGTCAGTTGCTGGCTGATTTTCAGTGAACCAATAAGTGGACAGAAAATTAAGTGAATTGATATGACTAAATTTAGAACAAATGAAGATGTTTTATGCATTGATGTGCAGGTATGTGAAATAAAATAAAGTGGAATTGAGGAACTATATTTTAAAACAGCATCTCATCTCAGTAAAGACATATTTTCCCATATCTATGCATGAAAACAAGGGGGTTTTTTTGTTTTGTTTTTTTAGGTTTATGTTGTATACTCTTTCTCTTGTTTTGTGTTTGATTTGCTGTTCCCACCTTGATGTCTTTCACCTGTGACTGATTGTGTGATTGTCGTCACCTGGTGCCTTGGTTTTACCAGCGGCCGTCTTTGTCAGTTCGTCTGTGTTTCTGTGTCTGATTGCTGTGTGTGTTCTTTGAGTCGCTGTGCTATTTTGACCTTTCTTTTGCTGTAGTTTCCCAGTGTGTGATTCATGTTTTCGTGGGCTTTTTTTTGTTCCTGATTGGACAGTAAGATGAGTTGTTCTGGAAGCTGTGCTGGTGTTTTGGGACTCTCCTGTGTGCTCCTCCTCTAAACACCACATAACATTTAGTTTTTTTGTATTTAAATACTGTAAAATTCAGTTGTACCTCATATTCAAACTTGGTCCTGATTAAAGCAATTTTAAAAAGCGGTATATTTTGGATGCGGGTGGTGGGATGATGGTGGATCCCAACCTCAGAGCAGAGAATCCCGTTTCCAGCAGCCGTCACCTGAGTCCTGCTTTTCAAAGCAGACATGATGCAGAATTTCTGAGCCAATCGATTGAACAAGGACAAGAAGATGCGATACAGAGGGTATAGAAAATGCATCTGGACTGGATCCACAGCACTTTGGTCCCTTAGCTTGTTGGACTTTCAGGTTGTGAGTCTTTGAAATGTTGGGGTAAAAATGAAGCAACTCTTTTTTTTTTTTTTTTTTTTTTTCTAACCAAATGGAACAACTCTGAGGAAGAATACCTGTGAGTGGCTTCCCAGTGCAGCTCTTTTCATCTCTGGCTCTTTCTCATCTCTTCCCCTCTTCATCTCAATGTGGGGAAGATGAAAGCAGACATTGGCAGTGGTCGTGTACTCCACCAGACAGGAGCACAGTATTTCTTTTGTGTGCATTTCTGTTTTTCTTTCCACACACTGTATGAATAACTTTTTGTTGGTGCCGCTTAAAACTCAAATAACTAAATTCTAAAGATACTTAAAAGAAAAAAAAAAAACATTAGCAAGGGAATGATTGTTGCAGGGTTTTCCAGGTTTACTATCAATTAAATTCAGTAATTGCAGCCTCAGGTCTGTTTTCCCCTTGAGTCGCCACTTTGCCTGGGCTCCAGTCTCAGTCCTAATAACTCTATTTACTACTATACTCTTGCATAGTATGCAATGAAATGCAAAGCTATTTCACTTCTGCCTTTCATCAACCTAATAAGAAAACTTTGTTTATAAAAAAAGAAAATAACTGCCCCCTCAGTGCCCACTTCCTCTATAATTTCAAACACTTGATTGCAGTAAGCTTTGTAAAGGTTTCTGTTAGCTTAGCATTGCTAAACTGATAACTACTCCTGCTTGATTTGACTGGACAGAAGTAAATCCATTTGTGACTAAACATCAGAAAACGCCGTGTTGAGATGTCAGAATAAACAAAGGAGTGAACTGTTTGTTCTTACACCAAGAATGAAGGAAGCTCTGAAGGTAAAAGGATCTGCCATCATGTCGTAGCAAAGAGTTCTGTTGTCTGTGAGAACAACTGAAACGACCAAGATTAAAGTCCTGCGTATGGAAAGAAACCACCAGATGGAAACATTGATATCAATGAGACATGAGTTTACCTGCCTCGGTAGCATTCTTTCCTCGTCCAGACAATGAGATTAAACACAGGACTCTTTGTGTTCCCAGCTGTTTCGGTCAGTCCGCGGTCGCACCGTTGCCCCAGAGGCACGCTCGGTCTGTCATCGCATTACTGTATGGCTGCTAAACATGGAGTCCTTACAGGTCTCACTTCAGTCCTTTGGAAGTTTTCCATATCGGTTGTTTACAATGTAAACTTGGCATAATGTCGAGGAATCGTGTCTCACATACCTAATTCAGTTCTCCATTCCGCCGAGCATCAGAGCTGTGTTAAACCCCTTCTACAATGGACTTATGTCTTTTGAATGTGTGAGAAATGTTTTTTTGTGTACATTACAGCAACCTGTCTGTCCACCAACAAGGCCAAAGTAGCCAAAAGTGACATTCCAAAGACAGCATATATGCTGTTCTCAGGAAGCGCAGCAACTCTGAGGTGACTCCTCTGACTTTACCTGGTAAATGGTGTCTCAACCTTTCACCTCTGAAACCTGCATGTAGTCCTGCAAAGCTCAAAGAGGACGGCAACATCAGCAGCAAACTGATGTCTTCCACCTTTAGAATTTGGATTCCAAAGGGGAGAAGCCCCGAAAATCTGAAGACTGAGCGAGATCATCTTTAGCCACAAGGGATCTACAAGGACAAAAAAGAGCAAATAGTTCCTGAACCTGTCGCACTGTTGACATTGTTTAGATATTTTCTCATGCAGTGACCCTAGCAAAGTGGATGCAGACATGGTGATGCTCAGTTTCTAAATTTTGATCAGGTTTTTTCATTTTTAATGCAAACTTATGGAAACTTTGATCTGGTCTTTAAATATTTTGTGCAAAGCTGAACGCCATTCTTTATTTCTTCTTAATTTTTTTTTTTTTTTTTTTTTAAGTGGTAACTTCCTGTCTATTATGTGTCCTACAAATCATCTGTAAAAGTTTTTCCAGTCCACTGGAGCAATCCCAGTTACTATATAGTCAAATATGCGGTCCGCCCCAGAGAGGTCCAGTCCATCACAGGGAAGAGACAGACAACCGCACACACTCACATTTACACCTACGGGCAATTTAGGATCACCGATTAACCTCGCGTGAATGTTCTTGGACTGCGGGAGGAAACCGGAGAACCCGGGGAAAAAGCCTCACATGGATTTAAAGTCAAACACTATGAGGCAGGAATGCAAACCACCAGCCTCATGTATGTTGTTTCCACATAAATACTTAAGTTTACCAGCTTCATCTGAAGTAGCATGTCGAGCTGAATCTCAAATGATGAGTTTCAAATCTTAGGAACTCATTGACAGAACAAGTATATCTGATGGAGGACGCCAGACTCCCTGAAGGAAACCCCGGCGCACGTATGGAAAACAACGGCCCAAGCCTGGAATGAAGCCAGGATTCTTACATCAAGGTGAAAGTGTTAAACCACTACACCTCCGTGTCGCCACCTAATAGGAGTATCTCCTAGTAAATGGTCGTTTCTTTAGGTTTCAGCCCTTCAAGATGAGTGTTTTCCCACTCCAGAAGTTCAGCGCCCCTCAAATCCCCCCCCGTTTGCATTAGTCTTTGCCAAACAAAATGGTTTGGCTGATTATTTTCCAGGGATTAGTGGTATTTTTCCGACAGAATGTAATAACCCCTGTGTGTTTTAACCTCTTTTTAATCAGCGGGAGGAAAAGGAACAATCAGTTACATCACTGAGACGAGGAGCGCTTGCTTCGCCCTCCCCGAGCCTCAGTCCTCTGCTTATTTATCCACCATCTGAGGCTCCCCTGGTTTATTTTATCTGACTGAGCAAAATTCCAGTATCAGCCCAAATTCTGTGCGGGGCGGCGCGCCTCGTCTGGCCCGGCTCCGTCCCGGCAGATGTGGATGGGAGGCGGTGCGAGGGGGGAGGAGGATCTGCCCCCTCTGGCCCGAGAGCTGGGAACGTTTCAGATCGGCAATAATTGGATCATTTCGAGGCGTGGTGACAGACACATGAGCAAACAGGCCGAGTTCAGTGAAAGAACGAATGGAGCGCTGTCATAAATGTGTGTTACTCCATCAGGACTCCCCACTCTTCACGGCGTCACACAGTTATTGGTTTTCGTGTGTTTCATCAAGGTCATGAGCCGGAGAAATGATCTGCCGTAACAAGGCGCCGTGTTCAAAGGAACCGTGTTACATTTGGGGTTTTATACTCAACAGTACATACACAGTAATGTTTGAGAAAGCGGTCTGAACACACACAGACACACACACACACGTTTCTGGTGGTCCTGAGGCTCCAGCTTTCCTGCACGAGGTGACAGCTGTTGTAGAAAATTCAATTTAAACAGATACAGGGGATTATCCTTACATAAAATGACAGCAAAAACCCTCCAAATGATGACAAGGGGGTATTAAATGACTGCAGAGGTGCATGAAATGATGGCTGCAGCAATAAACAAGATGTGAAATTTTCACAAAGAGGTAGAAAATGTCCACAAAGAGATGGGGAGAAAAAACACACAAAAGACAGAATAAATACAAATACACATCACAAAGAGACGTAAAATAGTATTAGATGATAACAAAATAACTGTAGGACACACAGTGATCACCAAACAGACAAAAATAAATACAAATACACACATAGGTATGACTAAAGCTCTAATTGAAAACAGTAAGATCAAGGTTAGTCGAGTTATATTTAAAATAGATCACACATCGAACACAACAAGAGACAACAAAGACATTTAAAATAACCTCAAAGAAACACCAAAAAACTACAAAGAGACATAAGATGGCAAAAAGAGGACATCAGCACTAATTTCTGCAAAATGAATAAAAAAAATACACATAAACGGCAGAATGACACAACATAACCACAAGACAAAAACAAAGAGGCGGTGGAGATTCACGATATAACGCAAGTCCATAAAGACAAAAAAAAGGGAAAATACTCATTTAAATTCAAAAAGAGACACAGAAAAAGACGTTTAATGACAATAAAGGTATTCGCAATAATCATCACCTAAAACTTTTTTTTCTTTAAAGTACATATGAAAGAATTTTGAACTGTACCCTCAGTATAATAATTTACAAAACAGTTATATTTCTGACAATAAGCTTAATGTAAACTCAACGATTTAATGGCATTTGATTGTCTTTTTTTTTTTTTTTTTACTGTGATCAAGAAACTTCCATCCTTTCATTATTCATCCTTCTCAGGGTCGCTCGGTGCTGGAGCCACTCCTAGCTGCTGTGGGCGAGGGCGGGGTACACCGTGGACAGGCCGCCAGTCTGTCTCAGGGCCAACCAAAAACCTCTATGGTAAAAATGGAACCCATTCTAAAATGTCGATTTTCAGAGAGTAAATAAACATAAAGCGCCCAGTTTCAGAACATGTTTTCACAACTGTGTTGGCTTTACCAGACTGTGATTTTTGCATAATTCATCTGTTGATTTTATTTTATGAGTTAAAGTAGAGCCATATGAAATCCGTGTTAACGGAATCGCGGACGGAATCGCGGAAATGGCCAATAAAAACGGAATTGGAATAAAACGCGGAATATTGCGGAATTCGTCCTAATCTGGTCTGAAATTCAGTTTTCAGGAGAAAATGGAACCTTATAGTGCAAAGCAAACATGCCGAGGGGACCGCCCGAGCTGCAGCAACGTGTACGTCACTTCCACAGCGCTGCTAACATGCTAAAGCTGCGTTCACAACGCCAAATGCTTTCCGCAATTTTGCGTCAAAATACAATTGAAAACAAATGTGAACGCGCGTTCCAGCCACGACGAGACGCGACGCAACAACACGATGTCCAAGCGAGCTGCTCCCTCCCCTCTCACACATTCAAGAAAGTTATGGAACTCCACGCTAAGCGCTAAATACAGAGCAGAACAGTACACGGACTTTTATGCCTCAGGGGAAAGGCTTTTTTCGTAAATGCTGTCAACATACTGTGGACTGGACTCGCAAGGACGCATGCGACTAATTGAAAATTATTTCTTTGTTGCAGGACTTTAAACATTAAATCGACTGTTATATCCTATTAAATTGTGGACATTTATTCATTTCCACTTACCAGACACCTTTTTTTATGGTAAAAATGAGCATAAAAAACAAAATACCAAATTCAGAAATATTAAAACGGAAAAAACGGAATTTGGGAAAAAATAAAACGAAATTGGGGAAAAAATAAAACGGATTTCAGCGCCTCTTATGTCCATGTGATGCGGTCATGTGATAGGCTGGACCAATCACATTTACATCTGGTTTCAAATGTTCAATATGGCGACGTCCTGCTGAACTTGCTGAATTTCAGAACGGGATTTCAGAACGCTACAGGTGACTTCAGGAAAGGTCGATCCGTTTGTATACACTATCACTGGGGCCAAAACGCTCTCACATTCACTTAGGGGCAATTTAGAGTTACCAATTCACGTCAAATGCATGTTTTTGGGACTGTGGAAGGAAGCCAGAGAACCTGGAGGGAACCCACACACACACACACACACACACACACACACACACACACACACGGGGAGAACATGCAAACTACTCGCAGAAGATCCCCAGCCGGTATTTGAAGCCAGGACCTGATTGCTGTGAAGCAAGAGTCTCGCGTTCCTGAAAACTCAACTGCAGTTTAATTTTTACCTTTACTCAACTGAATAAGTTCATTTCAACTGTTTTGTTTTTCTTCTCTACACAAGTATTTGGAATTGTACCTGATTAAAACCTGTGAGGAGATTTTCAGTGCTAGAAATCACATTCCACTTATGAAGACTGTCTACTGTCCAGGTGTAGCCTGCCTGCACTCTAACAGCTGAATCATCCCCAACGCCTGGCCTGGTTGAAGCAGGATGAGCGGCTGGAAGACGGATAGATGGATTTCCACAGAATGTCCTCAGACATAATTACAGATTCTATTTCCTGACATGGAGAATTCTATGGTTCACCTTTAACTTCCACCTCCCACTGAAAATTACGGTCTAGCCTGATGCTGCCGCTCACGCAGACATACACTGATTGGTTACTGCTCTTTATATAGCCACCTTTGATTTACCTGCTGATTGCGGGAGCAGCGAACGACGGTGAGGGGTGATGGCTCGGTTGAACTTTCTGATTGGTGCCGAAACAACTGGAACAAAGCATGATGGGATTCTGTGCTGGAACAACAGTGTCAATAAGTTGGCTGGATGAATAATTCAACACCTCGCTCATAGCTGGCCAAAAATCAAAGCACTTTACAGAAAAATGAAAATAAATGATAAATAATGGCTGGCTTCCCCTCAGACTGCCAAATTTAATTCTCTCTTTAGTTCATTTTTCGAGCTGGAACCAAACTCCACTCAGCTCATTGTTCCTGTGCTTGAACCCCAATTAATTTCCCTGTCCTCCCAATGTCAGAGATGGCCTGGCAACTCTTTGATATGTATTAGCGAAGTGTTAAATCTGTTTGATCTCTTCGATTAGCCCCCCAACGTGGTGTCTAGACACCGAGGCCAGCGGGTGAGGAGCGCCGCGTTCTCTTTGTTTCTGTCTGCTCTGAGAGCCCGGGTGCTAATAACCCCTGAGGGGGCGCACAGCAGACTTCAAAAACGCACGGAAAGCCATGGGACACGGAGAAAATGGGCGCCCAAACTGTGCTTAATTGCGAGCGGTAATTAATCCTAATGTTATAATCAGTTGACCTTCAAAAGCTTGGAGGGGAATAATAGAAATGCATTTTCACCCGTGACTGTTAAGTGTGTGCTTGCCACAGCTGGTCATTCGCGCTCTTTGTGTCATTACCTCCGCGGTTTAAAAGCAGAACAAAACGCGGTGATGGATGTTTCCTCAGCGTGAATATTTCCACTGTGTCCTCCCCGGTGCTCCGGCGTGATTGACGGAGGCAGACGGGGACTTAACGTGACCACGGTGGAAAACCGCTGCCTGAACAAACTCCAGCTTTTTAAAAAAGGGAGAGGAGGAGTCCCGTCGGCGAGACGGTGAATCGGCGGGGGGGGGCATTAATGCAGAGAGCATCGAGCCAAACAGTTTATCAGCGGTCCAGGACGAACTCTATTAGATTTTATGTCTTTCTCTTAGCAAAAAAACTCAATAATCAAGCATTTTACTCAGAATGCTCAAAATCTAAATCACACAGAAGAATGTGGCAACACATTACTGAGTGTTTAGTAAATTTGGTGAAGCCATTAACTGCTAATGACAGGATTATTTTGGGGGGGAAGACACTCATGTTCCCCAAAAAGGTAACTGTTCAAAAGTTCACCTCAACAAGCGATTGTGGAGCATGTTTAACAGACGTAACATCATTTTCATGTTTATTTGCTTGTTTTAGTTCATCATAGATTGGATTGAGTGCTGAGCTGACACAGGCAACACAAAAGCAACACAATGACAACTTGTAACAGGAGGAAGACATTTTAAACATATTACAACACTTGAGCAAATGATCTGAATCTGGAAAAAAAAAAAAACATTCAATAAAAGTAAAGGGGGGCCAGCTGAAGAAATGCTTTTTACCACAAGAAAGGCAGCATTTCTGCCAAAGCTGAGCTGACTGGTACCTTCTATCAAAACACAATCATAATCGATGCAGACATTGCCAGACACAGTAAATTATGTTGATCAATTTTGCATAAATTCCTTTTTTTATGTTGTCTAATGTTGTGCTTTATGCATGCATGTAAGCCAGATGCACTAATGTACCTATTAGTTCAAAACTGCAGAGGTAGAATCTTTACAGACATTATTCTTTGATTCTGGCACAGTTTTCGTTTCTTGTGGTTTTTCTTGCGGGTCGTCTTTTAGCCGCCTCGCTGTGTGAACCTTAATCTGCTGGTTGTGACAGAAGAAGTCGTCCGCTTCACACTCGCACCAAAACAATGTCAGTCACAAGCAGTGATCCCCATTCAGGCCTCAGACCACAAGAGAGTCAAACGCCGGTCCAGTCACATTAATCATATGGGGAAATTACCTTTGAGCAACGTGGGATCATCTATCAGGAAAAAAGACCGTCCAGACAAGAGTGGGGAGATTCCTGAGCGGCTTTCAGCAGTCTGCTAAACACGCACTGAGGTTCTGTCTCGAGTGAGCTCGCTTCACATTTTTGTGGTTTCAAAAAGAGGCTCCCAACGAGCATCAACTTGTTTTACTGCCCCCAAGTGGCCACAGATCAAGCTGTGTGTTTTGAACCATCCTGCTTCTCAGTAGTTTGCAGTTCATGTTTAGCTTCATCAGTCATCACTTGGGAAAAAGATACTCTAAATCCGTCACCTGGGTTGGTTCAACAAGCAGCCGCAGTAATGCAGAGGGAGCCGAGCTCTACGGCAAAACCGCTGGGTTTACTGGACGGTCGACATCTCCTGCCTCACCTGTGGTCATGACCCAGAATTCATGACCGCAACATTCGGATCAAACAGCGACTGAAATGAGTTTTCTCTGCTGGGTGTCGGGCCTCACTCTTCACGATGGAGTTCAACCATTCAGGACAGACTCAGAATAGCAGCGCTGCACCTCCTCGCCGAGGTGTCGCCAGTTTAGACGGGTCAGGGATCTGTTCAGGACAAACAGGACGAGGCCCAGAGGTCGACCCGGGACTCAGAGAGAGATTATATCTGTTCGTGGCTCCTGACGGAGCAGCTGGAGGAGGCTGCTGGAGAGAAGGATGTCTGGGTGTTTGAAAACAGGCGAGGTCTTCATATTGTGTGCAAACATGTGAAAGATGACGATCGTGCAACCGAATGACACACCATCGACTGGCTCTCATGAATATAGAATTTGGGGCTTCTGGTCAACACTCGGCAAAACACAGGTTGATGCCAATAGATCAACATAAAATGTGCAGTTTGTGTTTTATAATACATAGAAATATTTATTAATGAAGATTTGTGAATCAGCTCGGTGTTTATCAAAAGTGCTGCTATGATTTCCACAGCTGGCCCATCATGACTTTTATCTGTGGACTCTGCTGCATTGTGCCATCTTTTGAAAGTAGGTTGTGTTGCTTCCCTCCTTCCAGATTTCATGTGTTTGATCATCTCTATCAAATTCTTTCTCATAAATGTGAATTTTGTCCTCAGCACTGCAGGCGAACTCAAGCAAACAAACACAGAAACTAAACTTTTTCCAGCAGATTGTGCTCCAAACAGACTGAATGCATGCAAAGCCTTCATTTCAATACTTCTGTGTACATGCGATGGCACTCATGATGCTTTTTACAGCACATGCAAACTGAAGGCCAAATCCTCTAATGTGCACATGCACTTTTAACACGCTTTATCCAGAATGTTTGTCCGTATGGTTAATAGGTGTGTAAAAGCTGGATGGATAGGTGTATTAAAGAGTCTTTAGAGTTGCTAGGAGTCACTGATCCCTCCCCAGTCACCAGGTTCATTTGATTTGATGTGGTAAACCCTCTTTGAGGATGTCCTCATTCACCTAGAGTAAATCTCATTTGGCCCTGCTGGTAGGACATTACAGTGCGGCTCATGCTGGCAGCGGCCCGTCCAGGCGAGGGTCCCACATCTGAAAGGAGTGAGCGTGTCCCAGCTGGGGGGCGGGTGAAAAACAGCCCGTCTTTCAGGGAACGGAGGGAGCCGAGACAAAGTGTCAAACTGCGGAGGAGCGTCGAGCAAATACTTTACGAGCCGCAGAAAGAGCAGCAGCAGGTTCCCACCGCAGCAGCAACTGTGAAAAACTCCATTCCTCCTGAATGTCCCACTCAGACCCAACAGGATTATGGCCCCGAGAGGCGAACCCGGGCTACCCGCTGGTGCTCTCACAGGACCCCACAGTCAGGAGGCGGCCTTTCTGAATGCCTGACTTATGCCCATGATGCCATTATAGTGACATCTGCACAGCAATCCTCTTTAAACGGGCTCTCCAGCGTCCCCTCCATCCACTGTCCATTCTCTTCTCCCTTTTATTAAATCTAATCGAGGTGACAAGTCTCACCTTTTTCATCTCCGCTTTGTGCTGGATTTTCTTGGCAAAGTGACGGCGACCTGTGTGTTTACATTAGTGTGGTGCCTCCTCCCCGCTGTGGTATTGATGTGGCATTATGCAGGAGAGAGGCTGGAGAGACCGGTTCTCGGAGTTCACGGTCGCCGACGGGAGGCAGCCCGTGCCCCCTCGGAGGGTTTTCACCCCCCCTCATCTAACAGGAGCAGACTGGATAAGAGTAAGAAGAGCTTAGCGGTGCTCGGCGTGCTCTCATGCGGCAGCGAGTTGGATTTAGCAGTCAACAGCATCCCTACCGGTCATTCCCAGAGCTGAGCGCTGGCTGCACACCATCAGGCATGGATTTTTTTTCTTTTTCTTTTTTTCTTCGTCTGTCTGTCGGCTGTTCCCATGATGCAAACGCTGCTGGGTTACAGCAAAGTGTCCCACTTACTCCAGTTAGGCCGTCCTGGTGTTTATTCACAGAGTGATTGACAAGTTCCAGACCAGACAGGGCCCACGAGGCCGCCGCTACACTTTGATAATTTTCCATCACAGGCACATTTGTCGGAGGAGCGAGTCTCATTTGATTCAGCTTATTGCTATTTTAGTTCCATTTTCTAATTTCTCTATTCAGCTGTGAAAAAAAAACATAGCTTATCTTTGATTTGTACTCATCGCAATTCTGGAAAACGACGCAAATGGTTAAAAAGAAAGAGGAGCATGGCTCAGCAGAGCATGTGTGATTCTCAGAGAGGCCATCTCTTCACACATGTACAGAAATCTTCTATTCATGGCTTCAAAGCAAAGACAAAACATCCCATCTCACTGTCTTCTGAAGCGTTTAAAAGGATGCACGGGCGATGTTTCGCGGTATTAACTATTAATACGGCGGTTGTTGTGATGCCGCCCGACGCCGCAGCCCCGAGACCTGGAAATGAAAGAAACAGATGGAAAAATACACAACAAGACTAGAAAAAGGGCTCACGTGGGTCGGGAGTGGACGCCACACAGACGTGATTTCAGAGCACTCCTGTGCCATGCGCCGCCCTCTAATAGGTGCACTTGGCTCCTATGGGGTAAATAATGTCACGGAATAAAAGCCGGCTAAAAATACAGTCGTAGAAACGTCCTAAAAAGAATCGTTCCATTTGTCTGATTGCGTCCATCTATTATTCATGGGGAGGACGAATGTAAGCAGGGAACGAGTGGCGTGCGCGGGGCGGCCGCACGCCGACTGCTAATGCCACAGGAAAGAGCCTGAGCGCCGCTGCAGATGGAAGTGGGACACACACACACACACACACACACACACACACACACACACACACACACACACACACACACACACACACACACTCACATACACACACACACACACACACACACACACAGTTCCTCCCACTTCTCATACTGATACACTTCAAACTTTCAATAAGTTACAGTCTTTCTAAGTTACTGTTGTTGACATTTCTGCCCTTTTTTATTATGTCTCGCTTTAAAAAAAAAAACTTTTTTCCCTGCTTTTTCATCTAATGTAGTTTTTAATTGAATTTGAATTTTGCCACAGAAATCAGCTTAGCTCAAGAATTAAAACTGCAGAAGTACATGGAGTCAGTAGAAGACAAGGACAAATAAAATGTATTTTCTATTCTGTAATCATGTCTGTTAGCATCGTTAGCTTGTTTAGTGGTGTTAAAGTGCAGTTCATAGCTAAAGATGGTTCAGAATTTCTGCAGTTAAAAAGCTAATTGTTTCCTTTCATACTAACAAACACGTTTGAATTAGTTTTTTAATCTAAAAATTAATTTATTACTGATTCAAAAATAATCATCATTAAAAAAACACATTTCAGTTATATTTTTTTCCACGTCCTGTAAACATTATATCGGGAAGTTTCTGGATGCGGTTTGGAATTAAACTTTTAACGATTCCACAACTGAAAATATGCTTTGAAAATTTCTAAACTATGCTCCTAGCATGAAAAGTGTTTCTCTGACAAATAATTGATTATCAGAAGAACTCAGGGATAAAACCATTATGAAAGCTTGTGAAAAGGTTCCACCTGAAACTTGAATTATTAACTCAAGAATTCAGGTATAAAGAATTATTTATGATCCCAATTTTTAATTATTCAAGATTTCTGAAGAATTTTCTTTTAAGTACATCATGTTTACAAGAGGAAATACATGATTCTGTGTTTGTAATCGTCTTTTCTATTTAATGTATTTTTTTAAAAAGGCATTTTTTAATCCTCTCTACATTAAGTTTGCCTCCTGTTCTGATCCGAGCTGCCGTCCATCGTAAATCCTGCGTGTCGGACTGCCAGGACGTTTGATTACTGAGTGTTTGGATGAAAACCGGGCGCCTCTCCTGTTTCGAGAGCTCAGCACCAAGCGAACCGCCGCTCCCTCTGCTGAGCGCCGCTGAAAAGTTTCTCTGGCACAAAACGAACCTCGAGTCATCTGTTGAACATGGAAACCTCATGAAGAACGTCTGAGGAACATCTGGAGAACATCTGAAACTCAACTGTGGACAAATTTGACTGAAGTGAAGCTGAATGTGCATCAATTACATCTTAACTCAACTTTAGCTGAGAACTTTTTTTTCAATTTTCAGTCTTTAAAACGAGCCAAAACAGTGCTGAAAAACACAAATGACAGAAATAGACACCAAATTAAACATCAGGAACTATTTCCTTTGGATTTGAAATACTGTTGTTTGTGACCAGTAATTATCATCCAATTATCCTATAAATGCAAATAAATGTGTAAATGTGTGTGACTCTGCCATGAAGAGACGTGTGTGTTGCTGCAGGTCAGGTCAGCGTGAAGCGATAATCATGATCATTAAAGAAAAGTTTAAATGCACAATTAAATGTTTGTTGCTTTTCTATTGAGAAACCATCTTCAGACTATAAATAATTCATTTCAAAAATTCCATTTCAAATGTATTAATTTATATTTTATTTTATTTTCATTGACAGTGACAGTTCCCGCTACATTCTGCAGTCAAAAATGGAAACAGCTGAAAAATTCGTTTTGTTTTTTTCAAGCAGCTACATATATTCACAATGTCACTAAATAACTAAATAACTTATTGATAATTTAGTGTGTCAGATTGTAAGGAAAAAAAAACAATAGTTTAGATAAAAATGTTCATATTAATTTCATTTTTTTAATTAAAAAAACAATGATTAGTGGCAATTTAAATAATTCAATAATCGGTGAAAAGATTTCTTTTCATTCTTTTTGTGTTTATCTGTTTTGTGTATATTTTAACTGAAGTTATATTTTTGGACTTATTGCCCAGTTCTGTAGTAATAAAATACAACAGGAATTCTCTTTTTTTGTCTTTTTTCATCCATATTATTTGAGGTCTCAAATAAGTTTATTGAAATTCAGGAAAATGTGTTGAAATACTTGCATGAAAATTAAAACAAGAAGAAAACAACAGGAAGTGGTTCTTTTTGTTTCGAGAACCTAATAAAATGATTTAATTAGATTATTCAAAAATGTTTTAGCTGTGTGTCTTCACACATATTAAATAATTCCCAGCATGTGTGCAGCAATAATATATTATATACTCTGTTTTAACTGTTATAATTTAGTGAAGAGCTGCAATAAAATTAGTTGCACAGAGTTTCTGTTTCCTCCCAGATTAAATCATATTCTTAAAGTTTCCAAATAACTTTATTAAATTTACAAAATGTTAAAAAACATGTTCAGTTTGAAAATCAAGGAATGACCTAATAACCTTTACTGTGCTCTTCAAAAAAAATCTGATTTTCTGCAAACTGTTAAATGAAAGCACTGATTTAAAGTTATTTCAAGGAGAAGCACATAAGCTAAAATATCCCCACATTCAAGAAGCTGTGAATGTCCGTACATGTCAGAGTTTCTCTGAGCCGAAGCAGAAAAGGATGTGAGGAGAAACTTCCTGCTCCGGTCTGACGACGGTTCAGAATCTTTATCCCACTTCTCTGCTGTAATTTCTCCACCTCAATCCCTGCCGGCAGCAACAACTGTGCCGAGAGGCTTCGTTCAAGGGTCACGGTGTTGGGATTATGTGAGAGGAGGACGAGAGAGGAGGGAGAGCTGCCCGAGCCCCCCCCCCCCTCCATCCATAAACTTGTGCCAGCTGTTGCCTCCTGCTAAAGCCTGCTTAAGAGAAACAGAGCTAAACGGCCCGGATCTCCCAGCGCTGAGCCGACTGCGCCCCCACCGGGCCCGGCCGGACGCCCGCACTGCAGTCGGGCGGTGAAGAGGCAGGAGGAGACACACAGCCTCCAAACACACAGACGTTTTTACCTGCTCTGTGCCGTAAGATACAGGAAAAACCTGCATATTTTTATCAATCCGCCAACTCAACCCTCAGATTAGGAAAAACCAACAACATGAATTTTGCATTTAATCTTTTTTGATCTTTTTTTGTTAACTTCACCAGATTCGAGCCCATGACAGCCCAGTTCTGACCCACGGGCCACATGTTTGACACCCCTGGTCTACACGTTAAAGCAAAAGTTCTTCGGTTTATTTTAACCTCTTAACTTGGAGAACTTTACTTTAACATGAAGCAGCTGAACTTCATCCATCAGACCTCTTGAGGTTGATCTGAAGTCTTGTAACTTCAACTCATGTTTCAGTTCACACACACACAGACACACACACACATGCGCATGTTTTCCTTTTAGCTGAAATATTTAAAGAGACACTGCTTCTTTAAAATATTAACAATTAACTTAACAGGCTGTTTTTTCAAGCATTAAAGTTTGACACGAGCTGACAGTTTGAGGGTGAGGAAGAGGCAGGACATGTCTGTGTGTGTGTGTGTGTTTGTGTGTGTGTGTGTGTGTGGGGATGGGGGACGGGGCTGCGCAGGGGTCAGGATGGACGGTTTGAGGGTGAGGAAGAGGCGGACGCTGCAGACAGCGGGACGGACGGGTTCAGGCAGGGGTTAGTATGACAGGAGGAGGCAGCAGAAGCTCCGCCTCCTCCGCAGCATCAGCACCAGCATCATCATCCTCATCATCCTCATCCTCCTCTCTAAACTCCCCGTGAACCCTGGCGGGTTCCTTCATGTGTTCTCAGGGTCATCAGCTTTTTGGGATGAGTTGTTTGTGATTTAATCTGTGAAGCTGCAGGTCAATCCGGGGCTACGCTCACAAATCCAGAACACTGAATTTACACTAAACATCCCAGTCTGTGTGTCCGACTTTGTTTATTAGACATTTAATAATAAATATCTGACAAACTCAAACTTCATTAATAAAAAAAAACACAAAACTTTTTTAAATTATGTTTAATAAATCAGTGCGTCTAAACACTTCTGTGAAGAATCACCCAAAAAAAATTATGAGGTACATCTAGTAGTAAAACAACGGATTAAAGAATGATATTAGATTCATATTTACCTTTTATTATCTCATCTTCTGTGACATTATGTGAAGTGTCTGACATATATGAAATTTAAATTTAATAACTACTTAATAACTGATTCAACTACTTAATGTATTTTATAATACATAATCATATATATATATATATATATATATATATATATATATATATATATATATATATATATATATATATATATATATACATATATGTATATATAAAATTTTCAAATTATACAACCCTTTTCCAAAATACTGTCCCGTGTGCTGTTTTTTTTTTTTTTTACATGCCGAAAACAAAGTTCTGCATATTTTAAAGCAAAAGATATAGAACACAATCAGCAATAAACCCATAAAATCAAATAAAAGAGGAATAAAATTATTAAAAAACAAAAACCTCAAAATTAATAGGTTGGATCTAAAGCCAAAAAACAAAAACAAACAAAAAAAAACTTGACTCAAGCTTAAAATTTTACATGTTTAACAACTAAACCTTTTCAAAATAAATTGAAATAATTTTTAAAACTTTTCAGAAATAAAAGTCAAATTGTTTTTTTTTTGTATTTGTAATTTAAGCTGAATAAATCAATAAATTCTACTTTTAAAATAATTTACTGATTATATTTTAATAAAATATTATAAAATATTCTATCTTAATCCTGAAGTTATTGAGACTTTAAAGAGTCACCCAATATATTTTTATTTTAATATTATATTTACATTATATTATTTTATAATTTAAAAGTATTACTGGATAGTTATACATTTTAAAATGTATAACTGAAAAAGAAAACGTAAAAAAAAAACAATTAAGTAAATCAAATTTGTTGTCTTTAAAATGTGAGTCTGGTTTCGTAATAAGCATTTATTCATATATATTTTTATTTCAGAGCTGTCCCATAACTTTTTCTAGCTTTATAAATATCCAATATAATTCACAGGATTATTCTATCCTTTGCCTTTTTGCTTTCATCTTTTTTTTTTTTTTTTGCTGAAATTAATAACTAAGATTTCCTTTGACCTTTGTCTTTGTGCATTGCATTTTAAATGTTTTATTTAGGATCGAGTTATACATTACATTTTAAATGTTGTGGTGTTCAGAATTCACTGCTGACTGTTAGTTCAGTAAAATAATGTTTGTTTTATTTTGAAAGTTTGTCACATGTTATTCAGTGAAGAGAGTCGAAGAAGTAGAACAACGCAGTGAATCAGGAGAGCATTGGAAAGCCTGCGGACTGAATCCCTGCTTCGTGTGTGTGTGTGTGTGCGGGCGTGTGTGTGCGTGTTCAGTGGACCTTGCTTCAATAACCTCCCAAATATGGAGCGACGGCCTCGTCCAATCACGCGGCCCGACCGTCAGGCTCCCACAGATACAGGCGGGTTCATGCGGAGTTCATCATGGCCGCCGCGGCGGAGGATGTTCAGGCCGAGGCGGCGCCATGATGACCACGATGACCTTGGTTTTCTAGCACAGATAAACCGACGCACACTTTTGTTTCCACGTGAACTCTGGCGACGATCAAATCCCCCCCCCCCCGGTCCAGTAATCTGTGTTTGTCCTGCTTCTGTGGCGTGCGGCGAGGCGGCCTCGTCTCACGCCCGTCACTCACATCCCTCCCACACGGAGACGACTCCATCCCCCCCCTCCCCCCTCCCATGTGAAGCGACAGGCGGACGGAGTGTGAGGTCCGTGTCCGTTATCAGTGGAGACGCTCGGCGGGAACGTCCGCCTCACCGGGCCCTCCGCCCCACCTGGGTCTTCACCTGACCTCTCGGCTCTGTGCAGAACCCGACATCCGTCACTCCATGTTCTGTGTCAACAGGTCCGGACTCCTCTGTTCGGTCGTCACATGCATCCATCTGCATCTTCACTTGTTACGTGTCAAAACGATGTGATTGTACCTATAATTTCACATTAAACATGTAAATGTTGAATGCTTTTCCAGCACTTGAGCAGCCCCCGGATCAGTTCACACCCGGCGGAGGCGCTCAGTCCGTCCTCTGGGAACAGTTCGAGGTTCAGTGTCTTGCTCAAGGACACTTCGATATGGGAGAGATCAAACCTGCAACTTTCGGTCACAGAGACAACTCTACCAACTCTACCAAACGAGCCACAGCCGTCTCCGTGCTAAAAGTGTAATTTTACATCATGAAATAGTTTTTCTCAAAAGGAGAAAATTTTAATTCTATTCTTGACATTTTTCAAACATTTACTGTAAACTAGAAATGAAGGAGCTGGAATTATAAAAGGCGTGAGGGTTTCAGACAGACTTTCACTCATAATATATATCAGCTCCAGCGGATCAATGTGTGTGAGAGCAGAGTGAATCCAGCCTCCGTCTGATGTTTACTGCAAATGTTGAGTCAGTGGAGAATCATTCATGAAGATCATCTGCCGTTGAAAAAAGAACTCGATCAGCTACTTTTTGAAAGATTAGAAGTTAAATTGCAGTTTTATAAAATTTTTTTAATTTAATAAGTTCTATAAAGAAATTTTTATTCGAAATTTGATAGACTAACAAATTCCATTATATGATAACACAATGATAAAAAAATAAAAATATTATCAATTTCTACATGATATTTAAAACATAAGATTTATGGTTGCGTCTGTATTTTTTAATTCTTTGTTTCTAATAAACAAATCTTAACAGTGATTTTTTTTGAAATCCTGTCAGGACTGAACGGGGTTAGAAGACGAGCCTGTTGCCTTCATGTTTCGCTCCGCTCATCTAAAGTCATCCCACATTTCACATTTCAATCTAAAGCTGCAGAATATCAGGAAGCCAACACGACGCCGCTGCTGCGCTGCACTCATCCACACTGCAAAACATCCACATGTGTTCATGGATCCTGAAGTGCACGAGTCACAGCCCAGGAACATGTGTTTCTCATATATTAAATATATCTATATTTCAATGCAGCTCCTCATCTTAACCCAACGACTCACAAGTGAGAAATATTTTCCACAACGTGTCTGCAGTGATGTTCGGTGAGACTTGCCCACAGAGTGTGTTCTCCGCGCACACAGAGGTCAACCCGCCACAGTAATCTGTTCATCTGGATTTAGAATTTAATTTTTATGTCGGATGGAGGATCAGTAACGTGGTTCAGTTCAAAACACTGAAAAAATGGAGAAAATTGCTGTAATCAAATTGAAACATCAAATTGAAATAATTTAGTTTACATAATAAAGTTAAGAAATGAAGATTTGATTTGATGTTGCGTATGCTTTTTCTCTAAATGTGTCACCGAAATCTTTGTGAGTACATGGTTTCCATGAAATGATTTAGTCTTTTTCTTTTTCTTTTTTTTTTATTTGAAGCTGTTTGCCATCAAATCTTGTGTTACGATCAACGTCTGGTCAAAGTGGAAGCATTAAAAACAGGATGGAGACTCAAAGGACGGAAATCATTAATGAAAGAATCAAACAGTCTTGTGGATGAGTTCTGCTGCAGAGTCTGGCGAGGAAGAGGAGGAGGAGGAAGAGGGGGGAAGAAAAACCTGCGACAATGCTGAACTTTCATTGCTTTCTGGGTGTTCAGATGACAACGCTGCTGGGAGCCACTGAAAATGCAACTTTTCAAAAAGTGTCTCCCAAGGTGTAAGTTTTTAAAAACGCTTCAACTCCATCATTGTATAAATTTGGCAAAAAAAATGCAGTTCTCATGAAAACGGCGTAAACGCAGCCGGTGGACATTCGCACCACAGCCGACGTCAGTATTCCTTCTGCTCGTAATCAGTAGATGGACAATGACAGAAACGGTGCCTGAAAGACCACAACACACTCTGAGACCACTTAAACAAACACTGAAAGACCGCCAAGATACACACTAAAAGACCACCGAAATACACATTAAAGGACCACAACACACAAACTAAACACAGTCAAAGTACTGTAAAAACAAAATCCCCGTGATGACTGTACAACACAATAAAACATCTATGCCAGTGGAGATAAGACAGATTTTTGTGGCGGTCTTACGTGTGACAAGATGCGCAGAGTTGTGTTATGATGATCGCTTTATAAATGAAGGAGGACAACACAACCGTCCTCATGACGATACAGACGACAGCAACGACTGAGCGAAATGTAATGACAGAACTTTGATTGCACCTGAAGAGTTATCCAGATGTACCATCAGCTGGAATCAATATCTTTACAAACCATTCGCTCAGTTACTGAGCGAGTTACAATGATGCGATGATGGACAATAAGGTCATCATGTAGAGTATTCTGAATGTAAAAATTATAATAATAAAGCCAATACATTTTCAGTGTGTTCAGGACATTTTGCCAGTAATTGAAAGAGTTATGAGATTACTGACTGTGTATGAGCATTAAAAAATATCCTTCTGTAAAATACGAACAGCAGTCGATAAGATCAAATACATAGGAATATTTAGTTATCATGAACAAAACTTTTCTATTCTGAGTTATTGCTTATCAAAACCAGTTTGCCACGTTCGCGAACTGAAGAGACTCACTGTGAAATGTGTTGATCATTACATGACGTTATTGGTAACATGTTTCTACAAACCTTGAGAAGTAGGTTTGAACATAGTGATGATTGTACAACCATATTTGTGGGGAAAACAAAAAGTTTTCAATTGACTGATGCTGAATTTAAAAGTATTGAGGTAGCTCTGGCTCAGTGAATCTACAGGGAAAAGGTTTATATTTTTATCTTCACATGTAGTTTGTCAACCAGTCATTAAGAAAGATGGAGTACTTGAGTTAGTGTGAAGCATGTGGAGTAACATCTGCGAAAGCTAGAAGACACTGAAGACATTCTGAGGCGTGTTGAGGCAGGAAGCAGTTTCCTCTCTTTTGCTCGTTTGGTCTCTTTACCATCGATCGCTCATCTCACCGCGGCGTCGACGGATCTGGAGGATTTCAAACCGGACCGCATGTCCCAAACTAACTGAGCCTGACCGCCCGGACTTGAGCGGACCGGGAGGAGGACGCCCCCCGCTGCGTGCCGCCGTCCCGCCGTATGATATGGAAATAATTGGGTTTGGATCGGGCCATCGAGCGGCGCTGCAGCGGCGCGCGGTCCAGCGGACAAACTCAATACAGCCAGATCAAAGATCCGGCTGACATTTCACTAATGATCGGGACCGATCGGGAATCTATTGTCTATCTTAGCTAGACTCCCCCTGCCAGTCACCACCACCACCACCACCATCATCATCATCTTCATCTTCATCTTCATCATCATCTCTGTATCAAAGGTTCCTGAACGGGCGTCGAGCTCGCAGTTATGTAGGTTAGCTCCACAAAGGCGCTTTAATCCAAAGGGCGAAATAAATATATAAATAAGAGTGTTTAGAGAGGTGAGTGCTCGGTCAGCTCGTCTGTACCACGTACACACACACATACACACACACACACACACGGACGTGTCACTCCCATTAGCGTGGAGGCTGATCTAATGTGGAGCGAGTGTGCCGTCTACCGTACAGACCAGGCGAAGCCACGAGCCGAGCCCAGCAGTGAGTCAGCACACACACCACACACAACACACACACCACGAGGCCAACCCAGCCCAAACGCTGCATATTTCTGAAGTCAGAGGTTTTCACAGAGGACCTGCATCCTGACGCTCTCACATTATTGAATCAATCAATACATTTCAGGCAGTATCAGATTTAATATCACTTTAACCTGAACTAAGGTCACATCATGCGTTGAGGGTTTTTTTGTTGACGGCATAGTTTATTTCTGTTTTTTTTTATATATATCTGTAAACATTCAATATTATAATATAATTGTGAGTTATCTCTTTAAGAATTGACCGATTTGAAAATGTAAACAAAATCACTGAAAAAAAATGTCTTTTGAAAACTAAAACACACATTTTTTCTGACATGACATTAACATGTTTTAAATCTATTAATATTTCAGTAAACACAACAGTGTTTTAACTCATAATTTGTTTTTTGACGTCTTTTATTTAAAAAATTTCCACATTTGTATTTTACCTACAAAACATTTAGATAATGCGTATAACGGTATTGATCAAATAATAGTTTCATTTATTTTATACCCTCACCGTTTTATTTCACAATTATTAACAATAATTACCTGATCATACATGTGGTTTTTATATTTTCAGGACTTTATTGGCACATTTTAGAATGTTAAAATAGTCATACGTCCACTGAAAATTTGATAATATTGTTTAAGACATTCCCCTTTTCACCATGAGTGAAGGAATTTGCTTTAACTCTGGTACAAATTACAAGTTGATCAAAAGCAGATTAATGGCTGATTAAAAACGTGACATTCCGTATTTCTGTCAAGAATATACGAGGGAAAGTATCTTCAGTCAAGACCTTAAATAAACCCGGACGAGAGGGCGTATTGGATCCACTTTGGATCAGCAGGCTCTGTTGACACGCCACATTTCACATTATTTAGGATCAATACTGGCAGATCGCTGCTCCACCCCCACCCCGCTCCCTCACCACTGTGGCCATGGTTAGATGACCAGGAGAGGCCTTGTGTTGCAAGACGTCCACCTGTGGGGTTCAACTCTACCGTACGGGGAGGCTGGGTAGGTGGAGGAGCTCCGGGTGCCGAGGTGTCGGAGGAAACACCATCAGCGCCACGACTGAAGAGTGGAGTCGGATCCCAGAGTGGAAAAGGGCAGACTGGTCCTCTGTGAAAGTGCATTACCTTCCTCCACATTTCCCTTTCAAGCCTTCAGCGCCGCTGCTGTGAGAGCAAAACATTTCAAGAGGCCGTTCCACTCGTCCCCTGAGCTCCGGGCGACGCCGCTTCACGTTCCCGCTCAGCTCTGAGTGACCTCTGAGTGACCCCTGAGTGACCGGCCGTGCCGCCCCGGACCGCCCTGTGCCAGCCGGGACCTCCAGCGCCACCCCACACACAGCGACATTTCCTCAGATCGGACCAAACGGTTTCCATCTCTCTGTTTGATTTGATTTCAGTTTTGCCTTGAGGAAAAACATTTCATGACATTTATGTGGAGGAAAAATTGAGTCAGCAACATATTAAAGATTTATGTATGCGGAACACATTAGACCGCAATCTTTCGCTAAAGTTACAAATAGAAATACCTCAATATGTAAATTGAAATTTTTATCTAATTTCTGTTATGGTTTTTTTGAAATTATCATTATAAAAAATGTAATGCATAATTATACAGTTGTATTATTGCTATGATTATTCTTCTTATTATTGTGCAGCGTTTATTTTATTTACTTTAATTTGGTTACTTTACAGTGGAATGAACAGTTTGACTTGTCTGTGTTGTCTGTCCGAGAAAAAAAAATCTATCTGTATATGTATATATCTATAATCTATATATCTATATCTACCTATCTATGAATATATATATATATAATTTAAGGAAAATATTTTAAAATCTTTAGTTTTTCTTTAATATATTAGTTTAACTGTTTATTATATACGCGTTTAGATTTCATTAGAATAAAAAAAACGACAAGAAAATATAACTGGAGAATCTGAAATTGACTTAAAAGAATATTCATGGATTCAAATAGAATTTCTTAATATAACAGAATAATGTTAAAAATTGAAATTTTTCATGCAGTTAATTTGGATACAGGAGAAGAACTAATAAATACCATGAAGAAAGTCATGAATTATTTTGAAATATGAAATAAGTATTGAAAAAGTATCTTAAAAAATTATCGCAAAATATAAATTATTTCTTCAGGTAATTTCAAATGTGAAGAAAAAAAATAAGTTCTTCCTCCCGAAAAAAATAAATAAATAAATGCATGCAAGCACACACACACACACACATGCAGTTCGGTTAAGTAGAATATTTCATTTGTGATTCGTCATTACATGTAATTTTAGAATAGAAATAGAATTACAATAACATTTTTTGTGTGTAAAGTCATATTTTGTTGTGAACTTTAAAATGGCATTTAATATTTTTGATTTACTTTTTTTTTTTGGTTTGTTTTCATGATAAATAAACTGAAGAATAAATGATAAATGTAGTTCAGTTCTGTAGTTTAGCAATATTTCAAACTCATAGCATATATTGTTGCGTACTTCAAAGCTTTCTATTTCATTTTTTCCCATCCAAGCGGTTTTTTTATAGCAGAGCTGCCTGTCGGCTTCTCTTCCTGCAGGACTCTGTCAGTTTCCATCACTTCTCCTGCTCAGAAGAGACTCGAGCTCAAAGGAAGCGAGCGAGTGAAACGAAAGTCCAGAAAAAAACCCCCAAAACACACGAAACCAGGACCCAAAGTGAGACATCCTGAGAAGAGGGAGCTGGACGACAGCTGAAGAACCAAAACGGCTCTACAGCACAGACTGGCCTACATACACCCTGGCCAGTCCTCAGATCCTGAATACCCAGGTCCTGACACCTCTGATCCTGAACCGTCAGATCTTCAGCTCTCAGATCTTGAGTCCTTTCATCCTGAACCCTCATATCTAGAAATTTCAGATCCTGAACTCTCGGATCTTGGTCCCTCAAATCTGTAAACCTCAGATCCTGAATCGTCAGATCGAGAAATCTCAGATCATGTTGAACCATCAAATCTTGCACATTTAGCTCCTGAACTCTGAGATCTAGAATCTTTAGATCCTGAACCGTTGGATCTTGAACCGTTGGATCCTGAACCCTGTGCGTCCTGCCCACTGTGTCAGTAGAATATGAAACACTGAGCGGACTGGGTTTGTGTTTTCCAGGCTGTCTGAAAGGCGATAGCGTGCAATCATCGGGGTATGGCAGTAATTTCTGCTGTTGCCTGATGATAATTGCCAGCTTGGCGGTTCGGGATGCTCCGGCGGCTCACCCCCACCCCCACCCCCACCCCCGCCGCCCCGAGCCCCCCGTCGGCTATGCTGCAAGAATGAAAACCTAAGAAAACGTTCGACTTTTGACCCCGACCTTTTATCAGCCTCTCATCGTCTGAGTGAGCGACTGATGGGCGACGAGCGGTGAGTCACGCGCTCTTCTCCAACCGTCAGGAGCCCGATTCTGAACCCCAGGAAAAATGTCAGCCTAAAGTCCTGACACTGCAGCGGAGAAAACCGCATATCGTTTCATTTATGATTATTATTCAGCGGTACTTTTATATGTTAAATGTAGCAGTTTGCAAACATTATTTCTGTCACCAAATGTCCTCATATAATTATGAAAAACAGATAGGAGGTGAAGCTGAACAAATATAATTAGTAACTACTTCACATCACAGTCACTGTGGCGAGGGACCACATTTTACGGCAAATTAAAATACTATTGATCACTCACACTGCCAGCACTGTATTACACTGTTTTCACACCTAGACTTTAACTCTTAATTAAAAAGTTTTATTGTGATCAAATGTGCTCTGCTCAAATTAAAAACAAAAAAATGAAGTGGGGGTTAGGGGGGGTTGATCATGCAAGCATTACGCAATCAATTATAGGAGAGAAACTTGTAATAGTGTGGGAAGAAATGCATGAAATATATATAATGGTGTTGATTTAGAAACATCTTTCTTACTTTCAGAATTATTAAAAATTGATTTTTCAGACGGGTTGCATTAAGTAGTGATTATTATGACTCTTAATGCTCAGTAGCTCAGTATCATGTCGTGTCAGTTGTGTGTCACTGAGGTTTAACACAAAGTGATGAAGAACTGTGACGGTAGTTTGTGAGTAAATGCAAGGCGTTAGCAGACATCCCTTGTTGTTAAGCTAACCGTGCCGTTCCTGTCATTCCTACACCGACGTTACATAACCGACTTCAAACCACATTTCTGACAAAAACTATCAGAGCAAATGAAGTGGTGAAGATCAGCTCGTACATGTGTTTCAGCATGTCTTCACGTGAAAATTCAAAGCTCTCCGGTAAACTCCAATCTGAGATCTAAGAGACGCAGGTCGGCGTCCTGCCGACCGGAGCAGTGGTTTACTGGTTTAATCAGCTGTTCGAGTGAAGCAGGCAGAAAGGTAGGATCACTTTCAGGTGATTATTGCTGCTCCCAGCCGAACGAGTCGCACTATCGAGGAGCAGGAAGTGTGTGAGTCTTCTGAATGAGTGAGAGTCTGCGGGAAGAGAAGCGGAGTGACTGATGTGAGCAGACAGAGGCTAGAGGACAAGCTGAGGGAGAATGGATTCCCAAGTTTGAGTGGCGAAAATAGGTCAACCGGCCCTAATGTGACTGAACTTTCGACCTGGACGAAGCGGCGCGGGCGTCGCAACAAAAGACTCGTCTTTTCTGCCCCAACTTCGCCGACCGCTGGGACTCGTCCTGTGGATAAATACTTTGTTCTGTTTTAGTTGGGAAACTAACAGGCGTGGAGACGATAAAGGACGAACCTACGAGCGGAGATAATTAGTTCTTTAAAGTGACGGGAGCAGCGGCGGAGGTACACGCCTAATTAAATGTATTTTAATTGTTAGGAAGTCTTTACATCTCCGCCACGTTCGCCTTGTCACCACAGAGCGACGTGTGTGTGTGGCGGACTTTTTCTTTTTTAGCACATCCACGGATCTGCTTGCGTCACGTGTTTCTCGCCGCCGCCTCTGACCTCATTTCTGTCAACAGCAAACCTCCATTTAGCAAGCGGCTGCTCCGTGCTCGCAAGAAACAAGATGGCGGCGTACGGTACCTTGTGTCTCGCCGGCGTCTCGCGCCTCTTCTGCCTTTCTAGACAAAACCCTAGCCTTCATTTCACATTACACTCCTGAGACGGCGTCGGGCTTCTGAGAAGGAGCGAAATGTTAAAAATCATTTGTGAGGCGGCGAGTTCCCTCGCCGCTGTGTTTGCCTCACCGACTTTTTTTTTTTTTTTTTCACTGCTATTTCCAGCCCTCGCTCTCTTTCTCTCTCCTCCTCTCTCTCTACCCCTCGCTCTCTCTCTGCGGCCGGCCTCATAATATCAGATTGCACCGCCAGTCTTGGGCCAAATGTGAATTTTATACTCTAGTGAGCACAGGCTTTACACTTTCATTAGCTCACATTCTCCTCAGCAGTGCAAATGCCTTGTCGCTGAAGAGGGGAGGGGAGGGGAGGGGAGGGGGGGGCCGTGCCTGACGGGTGGAGGAAGATCGCGGGGCGGGGTCCAAGGAAAAAGAGCTTCCGGAAAAGTGGTGGAGGAGTGGAGGATAGGAAAAAAAGCGCGGCTGGCTGGATGCACATCGCTGATGTACGAACTTTGGACGACTGCAGAGACACGAGGTCCAGACTCAGCCGCAGTAACTTGGAATGACAGAAAACTCAAATATGTTGCTGCAAAGCATGAAAGTAATGACTTATTCAGCCGTCCGCCCTTTTTTTCCATTTGTCTTTTTTTCATTGTGAAAAGTGGAAAATTCTAAAACGGTTGAGGGAAAGACAAGACTACCCTGAATTTTAAATGAAAACAAATGATTTAATCATGTTGTACTTGAACACATCTACAGTCCATTTCAGCCCCCAACATTTTTATTTTTTTGTTACTATTTTTGGTCCCATTAAAACGATTGTAAAATTTAGCAATAGATGGTAAAATTGGGGAAATGTGAACATTTTGTCATTTGAGTGAAGTTAGCATTTGTGGGGTGGAATGTTTGTTGTGTTTATTTTAGAAATGCATAATCTTCATTCCTGCAGCCTGGATCCGACCTGCAGAGGACCGAACCCGTGAAATTCTTCTCTTAAGGTGAAGTTCTCATTTCCTGTGTTTGTGTGGCTTTGATGCTCATGCTACTTTATTTATGTATTATTATTATTTATCAAATAAATAAATAAATAATTCATGACCCGAATTAGAAACAAGGTCAAATTGCAGTCATAATATTTCCACATCATGAGATAATCCTGCCAGGAGGCCAGTTCTGGCCCACGGGCCACATGTTGGACAGCCTTGTCTGCATGGATTCCGTCTATTGACTTTTATGTTTTGTGATTTAATAACTATTGTAGCTTCATGACTTCCAGTTGTTTTTACAGTGATAGATATATAAAGTACTAAATAACATTTTTAAAATATATTAATAAATGAATGAAGTTCAGCACATTTCAGGCAAGATGAAGGCTGGAAGACGTCCTTCCTGTGTAACTGCGAGGGTCTTTTACACTATTTGGACAAAATGTGATGAAAAAAAAAACCCCTCTTGATAAATTTCAATACAATGTAGATCCTCTTTTACTAAACACTGCTATCGGGTGTAAACGCAGCTATTTGGTCACATTTTCAGGGTAGCAGAAATCACTGGAGCCTAAAATTGACTGTGGAGCTTGAAAGGTGAACCTGTGACGCTCACCTGACTGGAACTATATGGAAAAACTCCGCTGAGCCCCATTTGGACTCACGCTGTTTTTCTGAAGCCATTTTCCCGCCGACTGTATTTCTGGAGTTCTCTCTGAATGTCTTTATGAGTGTGATGTTTCTGGGAGACTTTTTAATGTGTTGGCCTTCATCCCATCAGCAGCCACAGTGTCAAAATACAGGTTTTAAATTCATTCAGGTGAGCTGAGCATCTTTATACCTACTTGATTTGATTTTATAGTTTATTAACATTCATCAACACATTTAAATAATTCCAGGCCTGGACATTACACGGTGGATTCAAGTATCCTTCACTCAACAGTAGACCACATTTGGGAACCGTCTCAAGACTTCAGGATGGGTTCGATGTAGCTCATGCTCAGAATAATCAGAATAATGATCATCATCAGCAGCCCATAGTGCAAACCTGTGTCTCAGTTCCACTGTTGAGGCTGTATTTATGATCAGAAAACTGTCAGCATAGTATCTTTTGTGTGGGTTAGTTGTTAATCAATCTAATTTTTATTCCATCAATACATTTCAAAAGATTCAAAAGCTAAACAAAGTAGACAAACAGTTGATCACTTGTTGGTTTATAGTGGGAAGTTTCAAAAGTAGCCTCTAGAAGACCCATTCAACCACTTTTAAAGGCAGAATTTCATCTGCTTGATTTTTACTAAGTGAATTTCACTGATGTTGAGAATATACATATTTTTTTGAGTGAAGTCACATAAGCCACACCTCCTGATAAACTCTCTTCTTTGTGTAGATTTCAGTAAAGATGGGAAACTCCTGGGTTTCTTCGCTAATATTACCTCTTACACATCCTCTTTCAGAGCAGCTGGGTGTATAAGCTCCCTTTTCCCGGTGCTCCCCTCACTCCTGCATTGTTTTATCATTTTTTTTTAGACTGTGTGAAAAAGAATCCATCAGAAAAAAAAAAAATATGTAGACGTGAGAACAGACAAATGTAGGGGCAGCGCACAGGAACGCAAATAGTTTGTGTCAGCTCTCCCCCTGAGAGATGAAAGCAAATGCTGGCTGTGTCTCAATGTATTAGGCTAAAGAGTGGTGTTTGCCTGCCCCCCCGCCCCCCCTCACATCCTCCTGAAAACACCGCCTCGCAGAGGTCGCCCTTCTCACTCCAGAGAATAAACTTTCACCGGGCTCCGAAACGTCGCGGCGCTCGCTGTTTGTGCCAAATTGGCACATCGTTTGCGGCGCCCTGCCTGCTGAACCGTGGCGGCTCGACGGAACGAGTCGCCGACGCCCTGTGGGGGTCCGCCGGACCGGCGGTGACGGACCTGTCGTGTTCCCGTCAGCACCTCGCTCCCGAATGCTCTTCTTTTGAAGGAAACCTTTGGACGAGGTGGCCGGGAGGCAGCGGGAGGAGGGGGTGGGGGGCAGCGGGTGGGGACGGGCAGAGCGCGGCACCCCGGGGCGGGGCAGATACAAGCAGCAGGGTTTAGATCTCTGGGAGTTTTGTGTTTCTCCTTCCTTCCGTGCGCTAAAGAGGTGGGTTCATGTGGAGGGCAGCGATTACAGATTTGAATGGAACTAAAATGGAAACGTCTTCGGGGCACGCTCTGACCCGTCAGCCTCATTTTCCTTGAGTGGATGCGTCGAGTGCGGCCGTGCCATCCCTCTCAAGGAAGCCCGTCCCCTCATTCTTCTTCATCCAACTCCTCTATTTCCACATCTCCGGCGCGCACTATTACGTCCTCGCTGGGTCGGCGCTGACACGCAGAAACATCCCAGCCCACACCCCCGCCCCCGCGGCCCGCTCACATACGCTCACACAGCCCATTGTCGGCAGTGCCCAAAGCGGATTTGCTCTTTAAGCTAATGGCCCGTTATGTGAAACAGACCTGATTACTGCCTGACAGAAGGAATTAAGGCCATCCGAAGCCCGGCGAGTGCCTCGCCATCCATGACCTGGCACAACCACTTAGTTTGAATTTTATTTATATCGCCCGCAGTAAACATGCATCTATTTAGGAGCGCCGGATGAAACGAACGCAGGAACTCGCAAAGCACTTGACTTTGGCGTAATGTCATATTGATTTGACTTCTCTGGGATTGTTGGTAATTTATAGAATTAGGTATGCGCAAAGGCTTTCTCATGAAACCAAAGCCAGCGGAGCTGCATTACAGTCCCTCAAAATGTTTATCCACTCTTTCTGATGCCAGCTCTGATTACCTATAAACACAGGCCATACGGAGGGATGTGATTTTAACTGTCTGAACCTTTTCCTACTTTGTCTGATAAACTCTCTTAATCTCATCTCTTGGCTGTTCGCTAGATGCCTCCACACCTTTGGCCATTGCTGTAATTGCAGCAGATTTGTTGTTAGATAAGTTCTCAGGACTTTTGAATTACAGTCAGTTTTTTACATGAAATGAGCCTTTCTGATTGTATTTCAGGTCTCACATCAGAATTCGCCACATAAACCCCTGAAAGGTTCATATTTAAAGAAAGATGAATGTTAACCAGAATTGCGTGTTGGAAATGTTCTCTGACTTCCAATTTTATATTATTCATAATGTCCAATTAACTATAACATTTAAAAACTACAAAAGGAACAGAAATTAGTTAAATGTGGGGTTTTTACTTAAACTTGGGACAAGTGGATGAAAAAGCTGGAAAGGTCCGAGCAGAAACAAACTGTCTTCATAGGAGTTATCAAAGAGGAGAACGCATTTGCCTGACAAAGGGTAGTGAAAGGTTAGCCTCATGTAATGCTGTCATCAGATTATTCCGAGGTTTGTACCCGTTTGAACAATGTTTTCATATTTCATTTCAAGTTGCTTCCAAGTGTGTTTTTTCCAGTCAGATTGAACCTAAATGAAATAAATTAATAGCTTAGAATTTAAGCAGTTTCTCCTTTGAACAATATTGTGATTGTAAAGCAGTGACGACAGGGGTCGTTTTCTCCAGGATGGGGGGGGGGGGCTATAACTCGAAAATCAGCACATGCCAAGATTATGGTTTCTGCTGATTTTACTTTTCAAGACCTTTTTAAGACACTTTGAAATTATTTCAAGATCTGCACGGTCAGAAAAAGTAAGGAAAATTGTAGTTGCAGACAGTTTTTAAACTAACCAAATTTATTGCCACAATACAACCATCAAACAGTCAAGAACAAAAAGCAAGCAAACATGTACTTAAGAATTAAACCCTTTTATTGACATAATTTTTCTCCCTAGAGAACATGGTCAGTGTATTGGATGAATTTAATGCTATGTGGAGATGGCTATGAGTCAGCTTTCCAGTATACATGACTTAATAATATATAATGACTCTTTTCTGATTACATGTACGTATTCATTTAGTAACAACAAGGCAAATTAACAAAGCACCTCTATAAAAAAAAATAGACTATTTTAAATTATGATATGTCATCTGTGAACTGCTGCATGATTCCCTGAACAAAGACTGAGTGGATGGTGCTCCTCTGGAGCTGGCTGTAGAGACCGTGAGGCAGGATGAGACGGAACAGATTCAGGAAGAAGCTGAAACGATGCCTCACACCCTCCAGCTCCGCTCACTGTGGGAGGATCAAGCCGTCCTGAGTCCCTGGTGGTTTCAAAACACTGGAGCAGGTCTTCTGTTGACCTCTGGCTCCTCTCATGTCACTTGCACCATCATATGCTTGGGAAATAAACTTGCCCTCCTGGTCTTCAGGGAGAATAGAGCTCAAGCTGTGGCTCTTTGTAGAGATATGAACTCAGAAAACCTTTGTTGGACATCATGGCATTTGTCAATGTAGCGGATCACAAGCAGCAGTTGACACTGAGTGAAAATGTCCATTGTTTCTTCAGCCTGGATGGACACAGAGGCTGGACTCCTGATTTCTCCAATGATGTACTCTCAGAAACAATAGCATGCAGTCAAGGAGTTCATTCTGTACAGTCATTGATGTTCCTTTAAAGTTTAAACCCAGCGACAGTCTGCAGGTGCTCATGAAGAACTGTATCCAGTGAGGCTACAAAGTCCACCAAGCTCTCACCTCCATCATGGCCACATTGGGGAAGTTGAAATGCACCACAGAACCTGGCACGGTCTGTTACTTCAGACAGGATGTGCTTGTTCTTCTCAACCTCCTCATTGTGCTGTCGGATCCTGATCCTATATGATTGGCTTTGAATAAATCTTTTTTTTTTTCCCAACGACATATCAAGTCAGATCGTGTTTTTCCTGTTGAAAGTTCTCACACAGCACTGAGTGCTAAGCAAGGATCTTAAAAACAAAACAAAAAACAACAGCAATATTTATTTACATCCACAGGGGAACAGAGGGTTTGCAGAAATGTTGAGCACCTGAGGCTGAATGATGATGTTACCTTCACTAAGCTTCATCAAGATGAAACTGCATGGTAATTGTAAGTGCTGTGTGTTCTTCTCTAATGAGACATGTTAAGACTGTGCAGCATTCCAACATGTATTGTTTCATTTATTTCTGTTCAATGTGTCAAAGATTTTCATTAATATTCTTTGTCAATAAAGTCATATCAAGAGACCAGGGTTGGCAACTTTCAAAATGATCTCTGTATCTAAAAAAACAATTCAGGAGCAAATAATTCTATTAAAAATCTGTGTTGATAATGTGAGAATATGTAAAATCATGTCAATACATCCAGTCTGCTAGAGTATACATAAGATCTTATTTTTCTATGTTTTACTTTCAGATCAACTGAACTTACGAATGGTCTCAGAAATACATAAAATGTTAAAGCACAAATAATCCCTGTAGTTGTTTCAGATTGTATTATCTCAGAGTGACTGTTTCTTTGTATTACGGTCATAGGAACTGTGAATAAAGTTGAACGGCGATTCCCTGATGGATCATTTGACACGAAAAACCAAAAATCAAAGTAAAGGTTTTACAGCAAACATCACGCCTTCACATATCAGTGATCCCAAAACCCCACACAGAGCTCTAATTGGATTGTAAATCCATTCTAAAACTCCCAAACAGTGTTTTACAGAACAACAGCCATGAAAAATGAGCCTCTATTTCTGTTTTTTATGTGCAAATGTTATGTATTATTGATTATTTTACCACAGTCATTAAACATGGGTTCAGGACTTCACAGAGCTGTGTGTCTCTTTATCTTGGAGTGAAACAAGAAGCAGTGGGGCATCTTCTCTTTCAATTAGCTCTTGAAGCTGATTGAATATGTATATATTTGTTGAATGTGCTTTTTGAAGTTTGCCTCTACTACACTGAGAATGTCTTTTCTTGCGGTGGTTGTGCAGAATGGTTTGTTTTAACTGTGTTTCTTCAATATACTGTTCATACACATTGATAATTGTTCTTTGCCACAGTGTTAGTTCAGCCAGCCTTCCCTGTTGTTGCTGTGCTGGTTGAATTTTCAATTTTGTGACAGCAAAGCTGTCCTGCACATCCAACCAGTACAGATACATTTTAGAGTTCCTCTTTAGCCAGGTTTTCAAAGAATTGTCTTGGAGGGTGTGCAGTTGGTCTGAGAGCTGACCATCCTGTACGCCACCATCTTGAGAAACTGCTGAAACCTGCCGAATCCCTGTTCCTCTTGGTACCCCTGGACTTCCCTGTGTGTCTTCAGCCCCACCTCTTTGTGTGCATCTGGTCCTGTCCCCTGTCTGTGTCTGTCTGCTTCACTTCACAATTTCTAGCTTCCAATTATCCAATCCCCTTCCGATTCTCTCATCCCTTTGTGTATTTATACATTCTTCCTTTGTCTGTATGGCGTCAGATCGTCGTGTGTTGGTCGCATACATAAATCCGGCGTTCCCTTGTGTTTTCTCCCCATGTTTGGCCTTCACGGTTCTGGGGTTTTGCCCCGTCATTCAGTGAACTCTCTAAAAACGTCCCTAATGCATCAGTCTGCTTTTGGGTCTTTGCTGGAGGGGCTGCTGACGGGCTCCAGATGATGATTTTACTGAGCCCATGTAATCAAAAGCTCATGAGATAAAACCAAAATGTTCAACAGTATCTGACATCAGGGCAGGATGTGGAAACAGGAGAGGTACATTTAGGTTCAGCACAAGCTGGAAAACAACAGGCTTTCTTGATTTTAGAGGAGAGGTACCATGCTTTTCCTTCCCTACCAAAGTCAGCTACAAGCAATAACAGGCGATTTCAGCAGCCATAGCACTACGGAGTACTTTTGTATTTTGAAATACTAGTTACTCTCTGTCTGTCTCTGTTTCTCTCTCTCTCTCTCTCTCTCTCTCTCTCTCACTCTCTCTCTATCCATATATACATAAAACAACATGACGTCACTTAGCCACGCCTCTCCGCATACTGGCAATTCTTACCCCAGAACCGTCAAAACAGCATAGACATATTATACATAGAACCTGTGCTGATGGTGGATGGACATGCCTACTACACATATATGTATAAACTCTATATTGTATATATCTATGGTGTCTCCGTGCCGCCATCTTGTTGAGGTTATCAGTGAAGCAGCAGTGAATGAAAGTCTATGGAGGTAAGAGGTTCTCCTTAAGTATGCTAGATCGGTGGTAAGTCTGTCATTTGAGGGGAGGTAGACGTGGACTGAATATTCATATAGATTACTCAAATATGTATGAATGAAGAGAACTAACTTACATGGAGTTTTTATGAGGTAATCACACACTAATGATGTTAAAAGCTCATAAAAGTCCCTTTTTCATGATCAAGCTCCTTCAAGCTAAAATCAGACTCTTTTGAAAACACAGCAACAGTTGTGAAGCTGCTACTTCCAGTCAAATTTGGATTGAAGCCTCTAAGCAATCCTCTCTTCATTGACTTCTGCCTGCTCAATCCCACAGCTCAGGTGTACTTTCTCTGAGGTTGTCCTCAGTGGAGACATTTCTTTTGGACTGACTGAGCCAGATGTTGAGTCACTGCTGTCAGTTTTCATTTTGTTCTGCTGCCTGTTTGCCACTTTCCTTAAATTTTGCTTTCAAGGACTTTAATCCATACTTTTTTCCTTTTTAAACTACTGTCGATAAGGTTTCTTTGACATCATCCCAACTGTCTGCTGCCAAGGCACGCTAATCCTCCATTTCAACTGATTTTAAAGATTCAGGTCTCATGCCTGCTGCTTGTGAAAGCTGATTGTCCTCATTGAATCTTGTTGAAGAAACTAGATGCTTTGTCCAAAAGATGGAAAATAACATTTTACATCCACGTCTAGATGTCGGATTTCTTCCTTGCATTTTGAGAATGTTTTCCTGTGATCAGATAATGATGTTCCAACCTCTTCCTCTTAGAGTGGCCCAAAGCTTGGTCTGCTACCTGAGCAACATGAATGCCCTCAGTAGAACAATTTGATTTACAATGAGATCAATTTTTTAAACATGCAGGAGGAAATGAGACAATACTGCATGCATTCATGTTTGACATGAATCCTTTCTTATCTTCCAGCATCTCATCCTTTGATTCTCCTGGTTCTGCAAGTACACGGTTCAGGTCTTTTGCTCCATTGTTGGGTCTTGTCGCTGGAAGAGTTTTCTGGATGTTTAGCCAATTTTTCCAGACAAGCAGAGCCAAATGTTCATTCATGTCAGACTGAAAAGGCCCATGTATTGCTGCATATTGCTGAGACATCATAACAAGTCTCTGCTGCTATGGCAACCTGAACCTGCACTTTCACTTAATTTTTCAAATTTAGGTTTCAATTCTGATCTGAATGTCCTCTACTGAGTCGGCTGAGGCAATGGGAGATTTTTCATTGGAAATTACGGAGTCAAATGTGGATTTCTTCCTTGTATCCACATCTGAAAGGATTCTTACCTCCATTATCTGAAGGCCTTCCTATATTTTGATGGAATAATCCCCTACTTCTAAGTCCTCCAGATGCACAAGGCTCAAGTCTGTTTCCTCAACAGCTTGAGTGTCCACAATGGAGCTGATTGAAGCAGAACAAGACAAGTCATGAGCAGGACAAATGAAAATGCTACTTGCACCCACATCTGGAATTACTCCTTTCCCTGATGAAGAAGGACTGGTCTCAAGGCTGCTTTCTCTGTGGTCTAGATATCCTCACTGTAGGATGAAAACTCACAAAGAGACACCTTTCCAGAACTAGCTAAGCCACTTTTTGCCACAATCTTTCAGCCAGCATGGTCAACGTTTTGCTGTGAAAGGTTTAGAAACAGTATTACGAGGGATGTCCCGATCAGGTTTTTTTGCCTCCGAGTCCTATCATTTTGAGTATCTGCCGATTCCGAGTCCCGATCCGATTCTTTTCTAATATAGTAAAATATGTACATTATCTATTTAAAAAGAAAAAAAAAAACTTATGAAAAGTTCTCCTTTTTTATTTTCTTACCGTCACTTCAAAACAACACATGTAATTACATCTTTTTGTAGCACGGAAAACCTAACTACATCTCATTTAACCTATTAAAGCCAGGCACGCATTACCGCTTCAGTGTGCAGCAGTGGCCAGAAACGTTCAATACAAAGTTACGAGGCAGTGCAGCAACACGATCTGTACCCGGGAACAGGATCAGTTATGCATATGCGCGAGTTTGATGCATTTCATTGCCCAAGAAACAGCTGATTAGCGCAAAGAAGAAGAAGAAAAAAAAAGACCCGGTGTCAATGGTAGAACTGTGCAACAGCGCTTCCAGGTTTAATGATAGAATTGCGCAACAACGGCACTACCGTAAATGCGTCCCGGCTTCAATGGGTTAAAAAGGAAATTAAAGAAAAAATAAACATATGTATCCAACCGGGTCCAAATCGGGAGGAAACTTCCGATCCCGAGCAAGTCCGTAATCACGTGATCGGGGCCGATTTCCGATCACGTGATCGGATCGGGACATCCCTAAGTATTACAGTCTTTTGTTGTTGTGTCATTCTCTCAATCCTCTTCGGGTACTCTGGAGGATTCATGTCTGCTCCCTCTGGATCCTCACTGGGCCAGGCCATGAAGACAACGGGGAGCATCGCTTCAGGAGGTGGTTTCATAATGTGTAATCCATGCTGGCAGATCCAGCATTCCAACTGAAGCAGCTTCCTTCCTGCTGTGTTTAGGACAGCCCTGATGGCTTGGTTGGTGTCAGGTTTTCCTCAGTGACTTCATAGTGCACTGTGGACTCTCTAGAGTTTAAAGAAATTATGCAAATGTCTAGACAACTTCAGGCTCTCCTGAGAGGGTTTCCCATTTCAATCAATAGACTCTGATCTAAAATCCTCTAGTAGAACACTTCATCATCATTTGCAGTAGAGCGCTCAATTATTGAATTTTTTAAGGGAAACAGGATGAGTATGTGGAAGAGCCACTTTTCTTTTTTAACTGCCTGAAATTTCTTAATTGTCTATTACAGAACACTGTGGTGCTAGATGCTCCTGAGTATTGATAGCAGACTTTAAAATGTCCATAGATCCTATATTCTCTGCACTTGTCACCTCTCTCTATCATTCCAGATGAAAATCAGGGTTAGTAACCACTGTGCTATCCACCTGCTATATATATATATATCGACACGGTCATTGCGCAAGACTGTAAGACTGGAAACATCGACCTGTGCACTGCCTGGACTGATTACAAGAAACCCTGTGACTCAATGCCACACACATGGATACTGGAATGCCTGAACCTAAATAAGATCAACAGGGAACTGAGAACCTTCCTGGGAAACTCATTGAGGCTATGGAAGACAACTCTGGAAGCTAACGCTAAGCCAGTGGCAGAGGTGAGCATCAAATGTGGCACCGATTCCACAGTGGAGCAATCGTCAGCCACCTCCTCTACATGGATGACACCGAGCTGTATGCCAAGAGTGAGCGGGACATCAACTCCCTGATTCACCTCACCGGAACATACAGCAATGACAACAGGATGTCATTCGGACTTGAGAAGTGTGAGCAGATGGTATCAAGGAGAGGGAAGATGATCACTACTGAAGGGGTTGACCTACCTGACGGCAAAATAAGAGATGCGAGAGACAGCTACAAATACCTTGGGATACCACAGGCGGTGGACAACAGCCAAACCAAGATCCTGTGGGGCTTCAAGATTCAGACCGATAAACTGCTGATGGCCAATCAGCTTGACATAGTGGTGGTGGAAGAACATGAGAAGAGAGCAGTAGTGATGGATGTAGCAATCCCCAGTGACAGCAACATCACAAAGAAGGAACACGAAAAGCTGGACAAGTACCAAGGACTCAAAGAACAGCTAGAGAAAATGCATGGTGTGAAGGCAACAGCACTCGGGGCAGTAACCCCCAAGCTGGATGCATAGCTCCAGGAACTACCGGGAACAACATCTGAAATATCTGTCCAGAAGCTTCATGCTGCTCAGCTCAGCTGGACTTCAGAGGAGGAAAAACCAACCTGGAAGCAGTGGAAAATATTATCATATTAGTGCCAGTAACAATAATGGCATTGTAATGCTGGAAAAGTAATAAGTTAGATTATTTGTTACTAAAATTAGTGAAGCCATTTAGTAACGCTGTTTATTTTAACACAGTTACTCCCATCACTACTGATGAAGAACAAAGATAGTGCCTGTTGTCTATGCTCTTCCCATCTGTCAGTCGTCCATCTGCTGAAACATCTCAGCTACTTGAAATGCTTTTGTTTAATCTTGTCCAGTGACTGAACCATCCGGCCTCCAGCTCCTGTTTCTGACCTGTGAAAAATAGTATTTATACTGTGACTATTATTATGTAACTTTAGTGTAAACATTCCCAATACATATTGTGATTTCTTTTGCGTTTTGTTAATAACAGTGCATTCGTTAAGTCACTGACAATGGTGATTTTTGGGTGACTACTTCATCAGTTAATGGAAAACAGTAACTTGTTTGGAGAAAAAAATTCTTCAGTTATTTAAACAGTCTCCCTCAGTTCATCCTGCCTTTATAGTGTGCATTTCCACAACTCTGTGGTTAATGCGATGACTGTTTCACTCATCAAGTTTCATTGGAGTTACATCTGGGAGCAGGAAGACAATTCGCTCTTACAGATGTCGTGAATACAGACTAATACTTGCAGTAATGCAGGATATCAGTGAAATAGTAACTATTCTGAGAATAGTTTTGATTAAAAGCTCCATTAGTAGGAGGGAGTACAAAACCCTTTTTACTGTCAGCTTATATAATGGCCAAAATACTAATTACAAAAGCAGAAAGCTTGGAAATATCCGAAAATATATCTGAAGGTGTTCTTGCCAAGAAGTTTATTTATTTATTTATTTGTTTTGAGTAAATGTCAAAGAAGCATGACTCCTTCATATTTTCCTAAATGTGCCATGTACTCCAAGGCGTGGCGGGGTACCGTGTTGAGATTGGCAGTTGTCATGTGACTGAGCGGGCGGCTCAGTCTGATCCCACAGCTCCGTGATAAAAGAACTGAGCTTGGGGTTACATGTTGTCGATCCCCATCCATCAGCTCACTCCGTGAGTGGGGGGCGGGGGTCCAAGAAAGAAGAAGGTGGAATCAGGTTGGACGGAGAGCAGTCATGTGACACAGAACATCAAACCTCCCGTAACCCCCCTGATCTGTGAGTGTTGAAGTGGAAGCTATGCAACAGCATAAGATGGCCTGCTGGCCCAGGCGTCGACCTTCAGTAACACGCAGTGACAATGCAACACACACACACACACACACACACACACACACACACACACACACACACACACACACACACACAAATAGGTCATGTGCAACTGGTGGGTTTGGATGACAAACCAAAAACTGTCAAAACTCCAAATGATGGAAATGTTTTTCAGCTCTGTTTTCCAGATAAATACAACACATTAAATGTATTATTAATGATAATGATGTCAATGGTGATGAATAAAGGTGTGAGAGGAATTCAAAAATATATTTATTTGATCTTTTCATTTTCCAGTTTGAAGTACCAGTGACTCTTACTGCCTTGAATCATCTGTCCAACTACTTCAGAGCTTCAAGCAAAGTTTGCTCTGGTGGAATAAAACTTATAATCTAGCATTTCATTTGCTACCATAGCATGGCTTTTTTACTTTTCTCCCTCTCCTTTTTATGTCTTTTGCTTTGCTGCATAGGTAATTACTCTGCTTTCACAGGAAACTTTTTGTAATGACTATTCACAGCATATTTGACGATTTATGACTTTTATTGCTTATTACTTGTAATATTAGGTGGATGAAGGTTTTCTATCTGTGCGCTCACTGTGCGAGTCACATTATGAAAAGCTGAAATGTGAATCTCAAGCAGGTTCTGAGGGCTTTGAAAGATGAGCCATCCCCCCCGAGAATCTCTGCGATGTGACACTATAAAAGATCAGAAATGCTCATCCTTTGAAAGAAGCAGAGAAATCCACAATGCGGCTTTTCAAAAGGGAAAGCAAATGTATAAAAACATATAATAAACATAGAAAATATATATTGAAATGATTCAGACTTTGACGATTATATTATTACAAATATTTGACAGTATAACAAGACATTATTATCTGTGTACATTTCAGAGGAATTCAAAGTAAAATAATTATAAAGTCACTATTTCCGTGATGTAATATGAAAGTGATCACTGAACTCATTTAAAAGCAGAAAAAAATCAAACTTTTGAGCAGTATTCAAGTTGAAAAGTTATTAAAAGATTTACAGGTTATAGGTTGGCAGCACTTCAGTATAAATATTCTGTAGAACAAACTCAGCAAAACCAGACATTGTAGGGAAAATTTAAAAATGCCCCCGGACACAATAAAACCACAAAGAGGACGTATGGTCAACTTAGCTCATACTGATTCTTACTGATGTGGCATCATCTCGAAGAAAAACAAACCAGCAGCTGCAATGCTCTGCAAGAAATGTTTCCATTAAAAAAAAAAAAAAAATCCACCAATCACAACTGACATACCCATGGTGCATAGCTAATATCCATCTATAACCATTGGCATTGCATCAAGGTGTTGAGGCCACGGGTGATTGATCGAGATGACTGTGGATTATAATGTCTAACAGCTTCATGAAAGCTTTCCTTCATCACACACCTGAGTGGAGCAGTCTGTCACCGACGGAGGTCAGAGTGTCCTGCAGGGGGTGGGAGTCACTGGATGATGACACACAGATGACAGGGTAGCCATCAACGTTCTCGTTCCTCCTCCGTTAACTCAGTGGAGGGAGCATCTCAGGATAAAACTCGGCCTCTCTGGCCTGTTTGTGAAGCCTCGTCCTGTCAGACATGTCTGACCCAGCAGGCCAGTCTGTGAAGGATGGCTGAATCATTAAAGGGCTTCATAGTCCTACGTCCAAAAGACCTCAGTCTCCTGAGTCTCCTTTAACTTTTGTAGAGTATTTCTGGGCTTTCAGTTTATTGACGAGGTCAACACTCAGCTATGCAGATGATGCCATTGTTTTTAAGCGTTAATAGGATGGTCATGGTCCAAGATGAAAAACTGCGGGCTAGTCGTGCAGATTAGGCCAGTTGAGTAGGTCTAATCTTTGCAAGTCATCGGTGGCGGAGTCCAGGGTTTAAGTGGGTACATGGTGCATACCAACTGGTAGGATCACACTGAAATATTCACACGTACTGAAAGGGAACAAATAACTTTTGGTGAGGTTTTTTTAAATTATTTTATTTAAAGGGGCTCAAATTTTTGTCCTCGAGAGCCAAAGTCCTGCATGTGGTGGGTCTGTCACAGCTGCAGCACACATGATAATGATAATGATGAAATCAGGGCTTGTTTCTGGGCTTTTTTTTTTGACAAGCTTAGTGATGGCGTCAACATTAGACTGAGGTGTGCTGAGGCCAGGAGAGAGCTGAACCATACCAGTCCTTGAGGTGATGTGGAGGTTAGTTTCTGTGTTCTTCCTTGTGTGTGTGTGTGTGTGTGTGTGTGTGTGTGTGTGTGTGTGTCTAGGCTTGGATATGTTCCAGCTCTCATTGACTTTGAGCTGAATAAATTGACTACATAAGAAGACTAAATGGTTGACACTTGGCTTCTGCCCAATAAAAACAAGACTTTGTGTTCATATGTACTTTTAATTTTCTGTCTACCGCTGAAACACCTGTAAGCTTAAACATTTCCCGTAACAACATTCCTGTAACATAATCATGCCACTTGTGAAAACAGAGTGCACTGAATAATGACACATATCTGGAGTTTAAAAAAAAACTGTTTTCACCAGAACTTCAAGCAAGGACCGTTTATGCATATTTTCTTTGAGTTGCTTGAGTCAGGCAATTGAATTGAAAAAAAAAAAAAGAAATGTTAAAAATAAATAAATCAAAAACCTCAACCATCTTTGCCGCAAGCGCCTTGGTTATTTATTGCAATTTCCTGTCATCCTCCATCTGTGGGCTTCGCAGTATGTAATAAGTGGAGAACTCAAATCAATAAATTAAGATTTCTGAGCCAAAGTACATATTCTGTGGCGGGCCCAAAGTGATCTGATCCGAGTGGCTGTTACCCCTCAGTCCAGGGATTTGCTACCATCGCCCTAAAAGGAAGACACACACAGGGACAGCTGGTGAACTTTACCTCAGAGTTCACATGGATAGAACTCAGTTTTCCTCTATTGCAGCCACACGGTCACGAGCAGGGAGCTGGTGTGCTTGTTGATGGATTTTATCAGACGTGTGTCTGTGGGATTATGGTACGTCAGCACGGTAATGAGTATTTTTATCTTGTTCAAGGTGATAACACCACTGCTATTATAAATTAACATCTATGACAACAGTACAAATATTATACCTGCAGTAATAGTAATTACAGTATTAGGAAGATTAGATTGATGACTGATGATATGATTATTGTCAACACAAGTATTAACATCTCAGCGTTTAAGGGTCCTGTTGTGTGGCTTTATTATGTAGCATGAACCTTTTATTTAGTGCCACCTCTACAGAGATGAATGGACTGTGAAGTGGTGAGGATCATTTTCAGTGGCGAGACATATTTGGAAACAAAAGTCCACAAAGAAATGAATGTTCCAGCAGTAACATAAAAGAAAAAGGACAGCACAGCACACAGATTCACTAAATAAAAACAGTATGTATCTTCATGCTCCTTCCCCTCCTCTGCCCTCCTTTTACCTCTCCTTCATTCGGGTGAGGAGTCTCTCAGTATGTTGGTCCTAAGAAAACAAAAATGTCATGCAGCCTGTCAAAGCTGCTTGTAAATTTGCCCTGCATCTTTAGAGAATGTTGAAATTTGGGGGGTACAACGATTTGGGAGCAAAGACCTTGCAGTGCCTTGTAGTGCTTGTGATGGTAACAGTGTCAGCATTTTCACAGTTCAGTCTGACGCCTTCTGTGCCAGCATGTTCTCACTGTGCCTGTGTGGCTTTCAACCAGCTCCTAACCACAATCCGCAGACATGTTGCTTCATTTAACAACCATTCTACCTGGTATTAGCTGGGAAAGGGTCAGGTCAACACAGCCATGGCCAAGATAACAGGATGGTTCAACATGTTTAAATAAATTCATAATATAAGCGATAGACACATTTGAACATGTTGTCCAGAGCACACAATGCATTTCTTTTGGTTTTTAAAGGTTATGGTGTCCTTCTCATTTCCATCCCAGTGGTTTGGTCCTCCGCCCAATAACCCTGACCCAGACACATGTCTACTCAGTGGAATGGTTGTCAAGCAGTTTGTGGGATTCTTGACTGACCTCCAGCAACTTTCCAAAGATCAACTTAAAACAAAGGAAGTGTGGGACATTTTTCTACCTTTTTAACACTGTATAGAATAACACATATGCACAGATGAAACCTCCATGACCCCAATGCAAGCCTGTCTGTGAAGGCAGAAGATCCAAAAACATAACGCAGAATGTTTGTTTTTACTGACCTCTTCACTCTTGCCCAAGAAGTTTAGTTAGGTGTATTTGTCCAATGCATCTTCCCTAGATGTTTTTAATTCCATCTATTCACTGATATACTTTTGCACAATTATCTTTTGCTCCAGGCCTTTATCCAAGTAGATGTTTCCTTGATGATTAGCAGCTATATATAGTCTGATCTGTACCCTGAAATGATTTGCAAAATGTTATCAGCAGACTATAGAAAACATGTCAAATCCATGTATTTGGTTCAGGTCCAGGATCTTTGTCAATATCACTAAACACACAAAACCAATTGTAATGTGAAAACAACTGCTGCTCAACCAGGTGATGTGCAGTGATGTTTTTTAGTGAGGATTGACATCACCTAAATGAATAACACGTGGGGCATCTAGAATGGAAAGAATGTGACATTATGACCAAAGACCAATAAACACTCCATCCATCCATCTTCTTTCTTACCCAATATGGGGTGGCAGTGTAGAGAGAAAAGAATCCCTGGTATCCTAGTGTCCTGCAACGTTCCCCATCTCTCCCGATGAACTTCCAAGCAATTCTGACACTACCTGAGACGTAATCTCTCCAGCAGGTCCTGGGCCGACAACAAGGCCTCCTTCCAGTGGAATGTCTCACCCCATGTGTGAGCAGAGAGACACTACTGAAAACTTATTAACTCACTAGAAAGTGTCATCATTGCATTATGTAGGTTGAACTGAAACCAAGATTTTAGTTTTGACAGAGTTCTTCAACAAAAATCATTGATGAGTCTAGTCTAAAGGCCCCTAATCAGATGGAAAAAAAAGACATCTGATCTGATCTTGCACACACAGCACAGTTTTAGTGTTGCTGAGCCATTTTCAGTCTGCAGCATAAAGCAAATGCTGGAATTCACTTCTAAATGGAAGCAGCATGGAAGCAAAGTCATGCAGGACACAACCCGGCTTTGGTTCCAGTTCTGGGGCTGTTTCCAGTGCTGGATGGAGCATCGGGACTGAGCATCGGGGTCGATCAGAAGTTCCAGTCACACACTACTCTCGCCTCGGGTCGCGGTGTTGGAAGTGATACGCCACAACCTCTAACTTTCCAGCCACAGGCATCGAAGTTTCCAGGCTGAGCTGGCAGGAGAGATCCGGGGAAAGGTGGTGGGGGTGGAAGACCCCGTGTTTAGAGTAGGTCTCTGTTTATGCTTTATAGACAGTTTAACAGTTCAGGCTGGAATCCCCCCCCCCCCCCCCCCCCCCCCGCTCTGAAACAGTGATATTTCAGGCGCCTTGGTGACGCACGGTGTCATTACTTCAAACTTTTCATTATTGTGAACGTGTTTCATTTACTTCTGTTATTCAATCATATAATAAGCTTCCATGAGGCTGTCCAGGCTTCACAGAAATATGTAATGAGATTAAGTTCGGGGAACTGTACAAGCAAACCAGGTTATAAGACCTGACCCACCACCTCCTACAATCTCTCCAGCCCCCCCGTGGCTCCCGACTTTGTATCCCAGTGTGTTTAGACGATTAAACCCGAACTGAGAAATCTGTATAATTTCTTAGACCGTAAAGTTATTTCAATCCAAACTAACACAGGTCTTTCTTTGTCAGGTTGGTCTGCAGTGCCCGATTTGTGGTTCCACATTTGTGTGAGCGACGTTTGACAGCCACAAGGTGAGAGTTACAGAGCACAGATTTGGAAAAAATACTGCATAAAGTAAAGTTGAACTACTTTATTCATCCACTTAGCTGGGTGGATGAAAAAAATAACAGTTTCGATTAAAGCTTTACTTCACCAAACAACCATAAAACTACCATCTGCCACCTCAAAGGAGGTGCTAGTGAAGTGTAGTTGTCAAAGGTAGATTGTACATGTCAAAGAAATCCAGAATGAGACAGCTTCTATAAACCAGGGGAGACCTTAGGAATTTCCTGTTGGTGTTTTTAAAGGCTTCTCTCTGTGTGCAGGGAAGATTGGGTGTGTCTGCTAGTGCTGGATTTTACTAGGATCTTTGCAAATCAAAGAGTGATGAGAGGGTCCGCTGCCTTTCCGATGGGAGATCTAGCAAAGCTCCAAAGTAGAAAAACATTAAAATGCAGCTTTCCAAACAAACATAATGTCTTTGCATGGAAACACTTGAGCCACTGTTTCTGAGTGTTAAAGGAATGGGGCAGAAAGTGTAATCGATTATTCTCCTGTGCTGTTTCAATGTTAATAGCAAAGAGATTGGCTGTCAAGTGACGTCTTGAAGAACGTGGCAAAACAAATCAAACCTCTCACAGGCCCGGAGACTTTAACCTAACGACCAAAAGGCTGACATAGAAACATCTGCACATTTATTGGTTGGACGCCTCAATTTCCTCTCGCTTGTGCGCGTGCACGGCTATGTGTGTGGGTGCATGATACATACACACACATCAGAGTGCTGTAGAGGAAGGAAGCTGATTTCAGTGACTTTAAATACCCTTGCTGAGTGTTTCACAAACTGCTTGTCTGCTGGAATTTTCACTCACACCCTCTTTGTGAGGTCTGATGTAATATCCAGCGAGCAGCAGTTGTCTGGGTGGCGTCGCCGTGTGGATGTCAAAGGTCGGACAGAAATGATCAGGCCGGTTTGTTATGACAGAGAGGTGACAGCAAATCAAAGAACCGATGGACTGGAAAGTGAGGCTAATATTGACCCGGATTTCCCAAAGCTAGCCAGCCAGGGAAAACACCTGTTCTGGTGTGTGAACAAGTCTGCTTCCACATTCAAATGGTCGGTTCAGAAAGTCTTCAGAACAACATTAAAACATGAGTCTCTCCTGCCTCATACCCTCCAGTACCCAGCAACCCTGAACAGGAGAGGGAAAGCTTTTGATTTGTCTAATTTTACCAAAATAAAAGCCTTTCCTGCTGAGTTCAGGTGTATGCGTTGGTTCTTTTACTGACTCTTAGCTTTTCATTTGCCTTCCATTCAAGTCACTGTTGTCGAATAACAACATGTTGTTGTTATGTACTCTATATATGCCCTGGGCTCACTCAGCACTACTTTGGTTTCTTTCTTTCTTTTTTTTTTTTTTTTTTTTTTTTTTTTTTGAGAACAAACAGTCAGGGAAAAATGCTCCACAGTTCCAGACAGAAATGCTGCACCACAACGTGAACTCGCTCTCAGTGTGTGGCTGAGTGTTTGACGGAGTAATCGATGAGACAAATGCGGCCTGAGACATGTTTCGCCTATTCCTTCAGCAATATTAAATCACTGCTGAGTTGAAATGCCGAGAGAGCACAGCATACACACAGCAGCAAATACAAACACAGGAGGTGTTTGATTTTGATATTAGTGAGCACCAAAGGACTGTTCTGTGTTTGGGAGCTTTTGCCCTCCAGTGTTGCTTCGACCAGCTGACTCAGTGGTTAATGTTTACAGCACCACTACTGGAACAGTTAGACGGTGAACACCTAAATGCTGCTTTTCAGAAAATGTCATGATTTTAATTGGAAAGGGAGCGTTAAAAAAAAGAAATGTTGAGAGTTCAACGATAATCATTTTCAAAAGAGTAATTCAAATTAAATGGAAATGTACTTCAGTTGCACATTTTACTCCTCCAGGATGTTGTCGCCCTGGTGTTTAATTTGTTTTCTTTAGCACCAATTTCAGTTTTCACCTTGTTTTCTTACTTTAAATCCTTATGGTTCTTGGGGTCCTTGTTTTTCAGGTCGTTCGGGTTTTGCTTGTGTGTGTTCTTGTGTTTTATCCCTCCTGGATTTTTGATTCTGCCCTGTAGAATAGGTTAAACTTTGGTTGCGGCTTTGGTTTAGCTTTTGAATAGAAAGTGTCTTCAAAAGCTCCCATTGTGTTCCTGGTGACTCAACCTGGATCCTTCTTTTCCTCCACAAAGAGAGATGAGATGCATATGAAACACATCAACTCAATCAGACACACACACACACACACACACAGGAAGAGCAAGTGCACCAAGAGACAGACAAGACAGGAGAGTCAAAATGAAAAAATAAAAAATCTAAAAATATAACTATTATTCTCAGATAACCATCAGAACTTAACTTAAAGCACAGAATGTTCCATTGGCTGTTGGATTCCATCTGTTGAAAACGGGCTTCGGTGTCATGGGGGGAAAGTGCTGCAGAGATTGTACAACCATTGTGAAGCCGCTGCTGTCAATGACAAACAGGAGAACGCTCCATCTCCAGCTCTCAAGCAATTGTTTCCCAATTTTATCTGAGCCATGGAGGAGCTGTGTAACCTCAGAGGACAGTGGAGAAGGCACAGCTCGCTCTTGACCTTTGGAAATAGACAAACATGTTCAGCAGTGGAAGCCAGACGGTTCTAAAAGCATGGTAATAGCATAGTCGAAAGCCCCCAAACAGCTCTGCTCCTGTTTGATGGAGATTTAGTCAACAGATAGAAAAGCTCTTGCTGGCAGGGCTCGCTGTATAGAATACAGAATGAAAACAAACAAGCGATTTCCACTCCAACTGATGTATGGCAGTCCAATCGCAGTTTAAAGACATCCGATATCAATCTCGGCCTTTTAAAATGAGAAAGAAAGCCTCTTAAAGCTCCTATCTGTTCCTCTGTAATTCTTACAGATAGAAGCGATCCAGCAGAGATAACAAGAACAGCGTCATTACGAGTCCGAGACATGAAGGGAAAAAAAATAAAGGCGTTGTCTTCAAGTGCTGGCAGGCGAAAGTGTGCCCTCTTATCAGCGTCTGCCATGTAGTCCTTGTAGCGGTCAGTCAGAAAGTCACTGTTACTTTGATATCTTGGACTGACAGTGACTTTAATGTTGAGTGGCAAAGAAGAACATGAACACAGGAGAATCCAGTCTTTATTTTTTTTCCCCTAGGAGCTCCATCAGTGTGCCTCCAAGAAAGTCGCTGGTCCCACTATTTCATTTCTGATTTTTTTTCAGAACATTACAGTAAAGCCAACTATTGGTGCGAACACATCCAGATGTGTCCAGACACCAGGTGTGAAACTACTGGTGAAGATTAACGACGAACGAATCATTCGAACCCCATGAGTCACTTTACCGGCCGGTGACTCATGATTATGTCCATTAACTCGTTCACTGAGTCAGTCCTGCTGCAGTCGGCGAGCTGCAAAGAGGAGAACAGACATTTCAGCACACACACTCGGCTGTTCAGTCAGCATGCTCAACTCAGCTCCCGTCAAATCGTTCACCCTGTCTGAATCGATCAGCACGGAGGAATCTCTCTCTGAGCAGCTCTTCGCTCACCTCGCAGGAGTGTTTGAAAGGTCAAAGGTTGGTGCTCTTGTTCAATTAACAGCATCATTATGATGAACCACACAGTCTCATTGGCATGTTGAAGCCTTTGATTGAAAAATTCAGTGATTACTCTGCACTTTATGGCTTCACCTGCTGGGAGATTTTTTTTTTCTGTATTTATTTTGAAAACGGCAGAGAGAGAGCGAAAAAAAAACGACTTTCATTTTGTGGTTTCTATTTTTCTTTCACGCCTTATGAATATATATGAGGAAGGAGAAAGGCAATAAAGGGGAGGTTTTATGAGAGTTAAACAAACACTGCAAACCAACTCAAGTGGTTATCCTCCACAGTTACGTGGACGGAGGTCTGTGGCTTTGTTCATTTGTTGAGGTGACACTCATGCATTTATACTTCCCCTTGAATTAAGACTTGACAATAAACCACCATGCCCACCAGGACAATGGTTCTTCATTTAAAAGTTAATTCAAATATATGGAAAGTAACAAGGGGCGTGGGATGACATTTTCAGACAGATCTGAAAAGAACAGACAGATTTTGTTTTTTTTAATTCTTGACAAAATAAAACCAGTCCCAAAGCCACATGATGCTGTTTAATATTTCTAGAACCAATATGGAGTGAGTTCTGGTGGTTTGCAGACAAATTCTGCAACAATAAGAAGCTGAAAGCCACAAACCGAGAAACCCTCATTAAGTGTGGCGTAACCTTTCATAATGCCAAATGTCTGATATTCAGAAACCTTTTGGTGGATGACACAGCTGTCACGGTATCATGGATCCTTATGTGTTACGTGCTGTCTGCTTCTCCAAGCTCTTCCTTAGTTTGGTCCCTAATCAAGGAGTGCATCTTTTGTTGTTTTGAAATAGAGGCCAGATTTGTAGCTGCACTTCAAGAGTCAATGGAAGGAACAGAGTGGTTTTGAAGAACTCAATGAGTCCTTCAAATGCAGCCACCAAGAAGCCCCTATCTCAAGACAACAATCAACCCATCAGGTGTATCCTCAGCAATCTGACACACCCCAGTATTCACATAGCTATCATACAAATGTAAAAAAATAAATTAAGTTACTTGTGATATTTTTCTGTATTAGTCTGTATTTTCAATTTTGCCTAATTTGTGTGATTATGACAAATAAGCATGATCTATAGAATTAAAAAAAGAGGGGAAAAAAAAGTCCTGTTGTCCGTGTTACCTTTCAACTCTACTGGGCTGTAAACATAAATAAAATGTTGTGCTTAGAAAATTTTACCTCAAACAAAAGTATCAGCAAAAACAAAAGTCATCATGTGTCTTTGGCTTCACCCTGCAGCCCATCCAGCAGTATGAAGACCCATCCTCACACATCTTTGAAGTAATACATAGTTTCTGAACTGACCAGCTGTCCTATTTACTCGGGACATTGCTGGATACCAGTCATGTTAGACAAAAGGTTCTGCGCTTGGAGGTTCTGTAAGTTCTGCAACATTCAGGATGTCACCACTCAGATTGGCTCTGGCTGCAGGTGAAGGTCTGTAGGATCTGGTCAGTGGTGGAGTTGACCCTCTGCAGCCTCTCCCAGGATGCCCACTACCCTCAGCTCAGATAGAACGGTCATGATTCCATTTGGAGTTACATGGTGGAAGGAAAGGGAAAATGCACAATGATAGCACCATCTGTTATAACTGTAAGGACCAGGGAGCTCACTGGCTCTATCAGAATATCATCCTGAAAGGAAAGGTACGGGTGTGCACAGCAATGTCGCTACAAGCCGGCATCGCTGACCAAAGTGGGACAGTTGATATTGTTGCTGTCTCAACCATCCCCACAAACACCCAACAATTAGCTTGTTAACGTGTCTCTTATCGGAACCTCAGCTGCTGATGAAGACAGATAAAAAGCTGAATTAGCTCCAGTTGAGCTGCCACCAGCACAGCTTGAGTAAATAACCCCAGTGTCCAATCACTCTGTCATGCTGGGTAATGTGCTACATCAGCTGGGTATTGAGTAAAAAACACTGCCGCCGCTCATCCCACGGCTGAATCTCTTTGAACTCATTTGCTGCCTCCACCCAGCATACACAATGCAGGGTGTACTGCCTACATCCAGGTCATAGAACGCTGCGGGACGTACACACTTTACAGTGAGCTAAGTGATGTGTAATCATATTCACAAAGACACACGCTCACATGCATCTGCACACCTGGGGAACTGCTGCCACTCTGCACATTAGCGTGTGCACGTTTGAGCTGGTAATGAATTGCTGGAGCTCAGGTTTGTTGCTGCAGAGAAACAGGTGCATCACGATGGCTGTAGATGAGCCTAATAGGCTCAGCAGGGCTGTACCTCCAGTGGCACTGCTGTTTGCACTGTAGGCTCACTTCTGGAACTCCTCATTTATGAATCTGATTTCTATCTTGGTATATCTAAGAAAACTGACAGTGTCCCTAATATCTGATAGTAATATTAATAATATTATTAATTATGACGATGGTGATTATGGAGAACTGGGGTTGTGTGGTGGATGGTGGGTGATCTGGTGGTGATTTGAGATCCAGTATTTTTGAAGCCGTTAGACTATAAGGATTGGTTTGAGAGGGAGATCAGACAGGAGAGAATTACAGTAATCCAGTGTGGAGGTTCTGCTGGGTGAGAGGGTGAGGAGAAGCCAGTTGACATTGCAGATGTGGAAATACACTGGTGTAGAAGTGGAGCTGAATGTGATCTGCATAGCAATGAAAACTGTACAATGTATTTAGAGAAAATATGTCCAAGGGGTGGGAGACAGACCATGAAGAGGATGGGGTCTAGGACAGAGCTCTGGGGGTCACCGGAGGACAGAGCAGATGGGTATAATGCAAATGATTTTATCTGAATAAAATGAGTGTGCGCAGAGAGGAATGACTGGAAGCTGCTGGTGACTTTAATGAGGGCAGTTTCTGTCCTATGATGAGGTTTTTGAAGTTGCTGGATTCAGAATCGTATTTCTGAGAACTGAGGCCACAGCAGCAGATTTAAGATGGAACAAAACAAAAGGTGAGCAAGAACCAGATGATCCCAGCGATCACAGGTGAGCGGGAAGAGGCGCAGGATTTAACGAGAGCTGTTGGTAGAGGGTCAAACGGACAGGGAGATGGTTTGGATTCGACACCCTTTTTGTTTGTTGTATTATGTCCAGGGGGTTTATATACCTTTCCCTAACATGTCTGCGTTTTGCTGAACTTCATCCACAGGCTATCAATACAATGATATAAATGTCTTAAATCAGACGACAATAAAATAGCAGAAATACAGAACTACTAAACACAACTTAGATACATTTAGAAATAAAGTGAGAGAAAGCAATGTCCCATGATCCTTTGCACTGTCTCCCTCCGACATGCTGTGACTGCCTGCCGGGCACGCTCTGATGTTAAATAAACGTTTACAGACAAACCTCTGTTTTCATCCTGATAATGGATGATAAGAAAACGTGTGGGAAAGATTGACGACTGGGAAAAATATGCATGAACGGACAAAAAGGAAAAAGAAAAGGCTAAAGGAAAAAAAAAAGAGAATATGCTGATTGTTATGACCCTAGGTCATGTTAAAGGGTTTTGGTGTATCTGCTCCCCCCTCTCTGTGGTTTTCCCCTCCCTGCCTGCGGAGGGCGCTGCTCATGTTGTGTGTGTGGAGCAGGTGTCCTGGTGCTGCCAGCTGATTGGATGGAGGCTGATGGACCCCCTATATCAGGAAGACCCACCCAAGGCCTGGGGCTGTTAAGGGTTTTTCTCTGAATTAGTTTCTTGCAGGGGGGAGCTTCCTTTTTCTTTTGTGAACCTTTTCTCCAGTTTTTGTGTTAAAGCTTAGGTAAGTTGTTTCTCTTTCAGTTATCTTTTGTTTGTTTTGTAGAAGACGACAGGGAGAATTAATAAATGGCTTTTTGTTTTTAGGCTCTGCTCATCCTGACACTTTCTGTTTATTCTTAGTCAAATAAATGCTGAGTTTTTGGACAGGTTATAGTTGTGGCCCTTGTTTTCTTTGGAGTACTGGAAGGAGGGGAGTCAATGTCATGTTGTGCACCGCCAGCTTCGAGACTCAGGCGTAATGTCCTTTTTTTTTTTTCATTTATTTTTATATTTTTACATTAGCCCAAATCAAGCCAGAATTTGTGAACTATGGTTTTATTATGTTTTTAAAAACAAACAGAAAAAAATGGAAGAATACCTCTTTTGTTTTCGTGTAAGATTTTTGAAGCATTATTTTGCACAGGGGGAATTATTCCTGAGCAGTGGGCAATAACTCTCTTTTTCTTTTCACTGAAGCATTTTGTGAGGCACTACGTATGTCTACATCCTAGGAAATTTTCACTTCAGACAGAAAAGCTACAGTTTAAGAATTATATTTACTCATAAAAAGACTTGTGTGAGGGTGTTTTTGCAGTATCTTCAAGAGTTCAGGTGGGGTGTCTTCTTTTGGGGGTTTTGTGCGTATGGGAACGTGTTCGTGGTTGGGTTAAAGGGGGAGAAGAACTTCAGGATGTGGGAGGGCTCAGTTATTGGTGGATCTGGTCTATTTTTTCAGCAAAATCTCTCATCGGTGACTTACAGTTGTCAGTGGAGTAGAAATGGGGAGGAAAAGAGTCAGAGTTGAAGGATGGTTTGTGACTCATGGGAACAAGGTCCGAGGGTTTCCTTGGCCTTCACTAATGTTTATTTCTGACTAATACCACGTAGAAAGACAGTCCTTGTACAGCAGGATATGGCACGTCTGTGTATGAATAGTGAGGCCAGTTTTCCTGGAGAGTGTTTCCACTTGGCATCCTTTGGCCTTGAGTAGACAGTGGTGGTTAAATAAAGGGAGCAGAGTGGCTGAAAGACACGGTCCTGGTTATTAGGATGCATGGGAGTCCAGTAGAGTGAAGACCATTATTATGAGACCAGTTCTTTATTGGGGGAAGAGCAGTTTGTGCTATGGAGACTGCCAAAACCTCATTTTTAAGTTGTTATGGTCAGGATTTTGATGATGTGGTATATTGTGGTATGAAATGACCCATAGTGTTTTACTGTTGAACAGTGTTTGGTTCAAGTTGGATGAAATCAGGATGTGGTTGGAAATTGGGAAATCAATTTAAGAGCAGTTACACCTTAGCAGCAAACCAAGTCCAGAACACAACCGTTTGAATGTGCTGGAAAGTTTGGTTTTAATGGCCTTGGTGTTAAAGAAGCAGACTTGGGATGGGAGGTTAGCTGGTTTGAATCCCATCTCCACAGTGGGTCCCTGAGCGTGACCCTTTACCCTGCTGCCCCTGGGGCCACACTGTGGCATTGCCCACTCCTCCTGGCATGGATAGTAAGAATAGGATGAGTTACTGTAAATTTTGAAAAGGACTTTCTCTAAGGGGATCAATAAAGCACGCTCACTTTCTTTCTTTAAATCCCAAACTGTCCAGACATGATGTGAAATCCTAACATAGACAGATCTTCTCCATATCACATGTATGTTTACATCTCCAAGGAGGATTGTATTTGGCAAAAGTGAGAAGATGCGAGTGGGAAAAGGAGCAAATTCATCCATCCATTCATTAGTAGGTAACGCTTCCTTTTACAGTACGGTAATTACCATGTATTAACGTGGTAATTGCAAGGTAAGTACCATGTAATAAGGAGAAGTTACTGTAAAATTACCATGTAATTACAGGGTAACTATGTTGCTAATTACCTAGTACTTTTAGATTAATTACCAAGCCAATGCCAGGCAAATACCAAGTAACTACCTGGTAGTAGGTATTAATTACTGGGTAATTATAATGTATATAGCAACTATGTCGGTAATTGCCAAGTACTTACTAAGTAATTGCTAAGTAATTACCATGTAATCATTGGGAAATGTAGACTTTTTACTAGGTATTACTTGGTACTGCTAGGTGTGTTCGCTATGTATTTCCCTATTAGTCAAGTGTTTTTTACTACTTACCTGGTAACTTCCCAGTAACTGCAACATTTACCTGGTAATTACGGTTGAACTGTAGACTACCACAAAAGGAAGTGAGGCCTGTTTCCACACTATTACCTGGTAACTACTTATTCATTACCCAGGAACTGCAAAAATACCTACCTGGAAATTACATAGTTATTAAAGTGGATTTGTACTGTAAAAGGAAGTGAGGTCTGTTTCCATGTTATTACATGGTAATTGCTTATTTGTTACCTAGTAAATAGAAAAATATTTACCTGGAAATTACATAGTTATTAAAGTGGATTTGTACTGTAAAAGGAAGTGAGATCTGTTTCCATGTTATTACATGACAATTACTCATTTATTACGCAGTAAATAGAAAAATATTTACCTGGAAATTACATAGTTATTAAAGTGGATTTGTACTGTAAAAGGAAGTGAGGTCTGTTTCCATGTTATTACCTGGTAATTACTCAGTATTTAGCCTGTTACTCGGAAACTTTCACATTACCCTACACACTTGCACCAAAAATGCAGCAAACCCCATCAGTGTCTGTGATACAGTCTCTGAACAGCACACTGTATCTGTCAGGAGATCAGAGTTTCCATCAAAACCACCATCACCAGCCATCACATTACATGAAGATGAACGCATTATTATTACACTTCCTCACTCCAAACACCTCACTGTGACAGACATGCAAAAACAAGAGATCTGCCAAAGATAAACATTTTAATCAAATGGAGTTCAACTTCTTATAAAATAATTTACAAAACAGTGCACATTTTTAGCAGTCAGGCACCTTTTTTTTAAGAAACAGAACAGATTTCTTTTGCAAAAAACAAAATACAAAAAACATTGATAAACAATCACTATAAGTCAACATTAATAAGCCAACTGCTCCAGTCTTGTGAATTCACATCATCATGTGTTTTCTGCAGACCCGTCTGGTCTACAGGAACCCTTGATCTCCATCATCTCGAACACCAAGGGCCGTCGTCGCCAGGTGTTGTCACGTTGTCCACGTCCAGACTTGTACCTCCCTCGGCGTGATGGAAACGAGGACAGCACAACTGTTCCTTCTTAATGCTCAGGGTTTATTCACTTTAACACCCAAACCCCAAACGTGAGAGCTGAAAACATACAAATATACATATTAATAAACAGAAACTTACACAATAAACAAATATACACATTGCACAAAACACAAATATCTTTAAACCTTCAAATATGCACATGAAACCGACATTACAACCGAAATATCCACCCAAGCCTGGACATGAGACCACAGCCACCCAGCACCAGCTGCAGAGCTCCACACTACCACCGCTATAATGATCAATAAAACACCAAGAAAAACGAAAATATACACACCTCACTGACTGCATCACATTGTAAAGGAGGTAAGCCGTTTGTTTTTGCTCTTTTCACTGAGTTTTTTGTTCTTATTTTCTCTCTCCGCGTTTCTCTGTGCATCACTCAACGTGGTCCTACCCGGAACGTTCCGCCGTAAACACGCTTTCTCTCATTAGAGTAGGAACCGAAATTTAATTAAATATAAATATCACCATATCACCAAGTGTCTGCAGACGTTCTGCCATAAATAAGCTTTCTCTCAGTCGAGGTAGAACCGAAATTTAATTAAATATAAATATCACCGAGTGGCGGAACTAACCCTCTGCAGACGTTCCGGGTAGGACCACATTAAGTGGTGCACACAAACGTGGAGAGAGAGAAAACGCTCCAAAAAGTATGTAAAAAGAGCAAAAACAAACGGCTTACAATGTGATGCAGTCAGTGAGGTGTGTATATTTCCTTTTTCTTGGTGTTTTATTGATCATTATAGCGCTGGTAGTGTGGAGCTCTGCAGCTGGTGCTGGGTGGCTGTGGTCTCATGTCCAGGCTTGGGTGTATATTTCGGTTGTAATGTCGGTTTCATGTGTATATTTGAAGGTTTAAAGATATTTGTGTTTTGTGCAATGTGTATATTTGTTTATTGTGTAAGTTTCTGCTTATTAATATGTATATTTGTATGTTTTCAGCTCTCACGTTTGGGGTTTGGGTGTTACAGTGAATAAACCCTGAGCATTAAGAAGGAACAGTTGTGCTGTCCTCGTTTCCATCACGCTGAGGGAGGTACAAGTCTGGACGTGGACAACGTGACAACACCTGGCGACGACGGCCCTTGGTATTCGAGATGATGGAGATCAAGGGTTCCTGTAGACCAGACGGGTCTGCAGAAAACACATGATGATGTGAATTCACACGACTGGAGCAGTTGGCTTATTAATGTTGATTTATAGTGATTGTTTATCAATGTTTTTTGTATTTTGTTTTTTGCAAACAAATCTGTTCTGTTTCTTAAAAAAAAAGGTGCCTGACTGCTAAAAATGTGCACTGTTTTGTAAATTGTTTTATAAGAAGTTGAACTCCATTTGATTAAAATGTTTATCTTTGGCAGCTCTCTTGTTTTTGCATGTCTGTCACAGTGAGGTGTTCGTAGTGAGGAAGTGTAATAATAATGCGTTCATCTTCATGTAATGTGATGGCTGGTGATGGTGGTTTTGATGGAAACTCTGATCTCCTGACAGATACAGTGTGCTGTTCAGAGACTGTATCACAGACACTGATGGGGTTTGCTGCATTTTTGGTGCAAGTGTGTAGGGTAATGTGAAAGTTTCCGAGTAACAGGCTAAATACTGAGTAATTACCAGGTAATAACATGGAAACAGACCTCACTTCCTTTTACAGTACAAATCCACTTTAATAACTATGTAATTTCCAGGTAAATATTTTTCTATTTACTGCGTAATAAATGAGTAATTACCATGTAATAACATGGAAACAGATCTCACTTCCTTTTACAGTACAAATCCACTTTAATAACTATGTAATTTCCAGGTAAATATTTTTCTATTTACTAGGTAACAAATAAGCAATTACCATGTAATAACATGGAAACAGACCTCACTTCCTTTTACAGTACAAATCCACTTTAATAACTATGTAATTTCCAGGTAAATATTTTTCTATTTACTAGGTAACAAATAAGCAATTACCATGTAATAACATGGAAACAGACCTCACTTCCTTTTACAGTACAAATCCACTTTAATAACTATGTAATTTCGAGGTAGGTATTTTTGCAGTTCCTGGGTAACGAATAAGTAGTTACCAGGTAATAGTGTGGAAACAGGCCTCACTTCCTTTTGCAGTAGTCTACAGTTCAACCGTAATTACATGGTAAATGTTGTAGTTACTGGGAAGTTACCAGGTAAGTAGTAAAAAACACTTGACTAATAGGGAAATACATAGCGAACACACCTAGCAGTACCAAGTAATACCTAGTAAAAAGTCTACATTTCCCAATGATTACATGGTAATTACTTAGCAATTACTTAGTAAGTACTTGGCAATTACCGACATAGTTGCTATATACATTATAATTACCCAGTAATTAATACTTACTACCAGGTAGTTACTTGGTATTTGCCTGGCATTGGCTTGGTAATTACTCTAAAAGTACTAGGTAATTAGCAACATAGTTACCCTGTAATTACATGGTAATTTTACAGTAACTTCTCCTTATTACATGGTACATACCTTGCAATTACCACGTTAATACATGGTAATAACCGTACTGTAAAAGGAAGCGTTACCCATTAGTATCTATTAATCCTGTTCAAGGAGCAGGTCCCAGTGCACTATGGGTGAGTGCAGGAAGACCTGAACATGTGAAGACAGGTATCCAGTTCATCACAGGTCAACCTGACAGGCCTGGCTGGTATTTGAACCCACAATATCCTTACTGTACAGTGAGAGTGTTAACTAGTGCACCACAGAATGAGAATTCATGACTAAAATCCTTGCTGGGTTTGGGTGAGCGGTGAGCAGTGGGCTCTAGGATTGGAACTGGACCAGTTCACTGTACGGCCACAAACTTTAAAAGATGTGCACACTGGTCCGAGAGGTGGTGAGATCTTTCAGACTGGATGTTATCAAGCAAGCAAACCTGTGAGGAGTGGCATCGTCCAGCTGAGAGAAGCGAGGTCTCTGTTATACAGAGGAAGTCAGACTTCATCAGGGAGGGCCCAGAGGAGTCGTCCCCTGCCTGGAAGAGCAGATGTTCAATAATCCAGTGTTGACATGACTGTGGTCAGTGGTACTGCTAATGTTAGTCCACTTGTGTGAGTTGGCCGTTGCTCTGTGATCTGCGGTGCGGCCAGAGACAGACAAGAGAGTGAAATTTGAAGAATAGACTGTTATTATCAATTTGAGATGATGAAAAGAAAGCAATGTGGCCCACATAAACTGCTCTATGTTTCCAATGAGGTCCATTGATGTTCAGTCCCAGTCATGGGAATCCCTTTTCCTGCATGTTCTCTTCTTGCTTCACACACCTGAGACACTCTGTGTTGGAGCGGTTGGTGCGGCTGTAATCAGTCGTTTGGTGTGAGTCGGAGCAGGAAGACATTTAAAACATGCTATAAAGGGGATTAGAGGGTTGGACACTGATGAACTAGAGCAGTGTTTCTCATCTGGTTTGGGTTGTGGGCCTTTAAAAAGTTCAGGAAGAGAATCCTGAACTGACAGACTTGTTAATGCTCTAACTAATAATACTCTATAATGTGGACTGAGAATACTTGACACCATCAAAGAAGACCCCCATTGTTCATTGAGCTGGAGAAATGCAGGTACGAGGTGGACTATATGAGAACTAAACTTTTCAGAATATGTGCCTCGTTCTGAGCATGTCCAGGATTGCTGGCTTTCCATGAGAAACACACCATTCCCATTTTTATGAACAATAAGCTGAACTATGAAATCACTCTCTTTCTTGCCCCTATCTAAAACTTAAAAAAAAATACTGACATTTTAATTGATAATTAATTTCTTCTTTATTGTTAATTGTTAATTGTTAATTGTTAATCATTAATTTCTTCTTCATCGTGATAATGAACATCATCTTTACATACAATTTTGTGGACATGCTCAGAAACAGGGTATTCAATTTTTTTGCTTCTCTGGTTTAGATTTTTTTTCCCCCCAGTATTTGACAGAGGCTCAGTGAGACGGAATGTTTACCCAAAACCCTTTCTCTCTGTCGCACAGCCTTAGTCATGGTATTTGCCATTTGCGCCTTCTGAGGAAAGTTGGCCAATTCCACTTTGTTTAAACATTCTTCCACTTGTAAAATCGATTTGTCCGTGTTGTTGTTGAGCTGTGTGATATGCATGCGTGCACTTTCATGGTCGTCGTTCGCCAAATAGAACATGGCGGGCGGGGTGGCGAGGCGGGCAGCATGAACAGGCCTGGAACATCCATCATGTCTGCTTGTCACTGCTGCTGGAGCTTTGCAGAAAACAGAGCAAGACTGACTGAGGTCAGGACTGTGCGTCAGGAATACGGCCATCAAGAAATTACAAGGCAGCCATTCAAAGATTACTTAAAAAAAAAAACAAAGAAGGTGCCCTGGCCTCCATGTTCTTTTGATTTTATTTTCTGAATTATAAAAAAAACCTCCAGTTTTGTATCCTGTTCTTTAAACGATTTATCCCAGATGTGGTAGCTCACACATGCATGTCTCCACTCCTGCCCTAAGACCTCTTCAAGCGATTTATTGCGCCGCCCTGTGTTTCATTACTGGTGACAGATTTATAACCCAGGGCTGCAACTTCCACTAAATTTCGAAATGGCTTCAGTTTTCTGCGAAATAGAAAGTTCCACCGTCCCAGCTTGAGTCGCCCCTTCAAAGACGTCGTGAAGCGCCGCATAGGCCTCGTGGAAATCCCGCTTTGAGGAATTCGCGGCCCGCGTTCCTGAAAACCGAGCTCATTACAATCAGAGCTGCTGGCACCGTCACGCCGCTGACTGCCATTTTACTTGAATCGTTTTGATTGAAGTCTAATTTCTTTCTTATGAATCGGAGTGCAGCACCTCGTAAGAGTTCCTCTAAAATGGATTTTTTTTTTTTTTTGGTAACTGGAAGGGACCAGCTGTGCGAAATAATTTGCCAACATGGGGTTTGAACTCAAATGAAGCTCGACTAACATGTGACCTGTTAGTTTCACCATTATGATCCACGCATGCAGCTCATTATTCAATTACACAGCAATTCCAGTGTTTTAACACTAAATGTTGTCAAGCTGAAATTATGTTTTTAACAGAATAGTTGAAGTTAAACATCATGATGAGCACTAATAGATATGTCGGTACACCCATATATGTCAAGTAAAACACTGTCATTGCCAAAATAATCCACTTTTGCTTCTGATGCCGCTCTTAATGCTGAAAAACGACAGCTGTTTACTGTCATCGTGCACTGAGGTACCAGAACCGGGAAGTGAGTCTGGCTGGATTTCCAGGACTCAGAAGGGTTTTAGCTCCTCCTCCATGACTGATGATAAACTTCTTTGCAAATAACTTTATTAGTTAGAAAAAATCTCCACACAGACACAAAAACAAAAACAAAAATAAACGGGCATTTTACCAGCTGAGTCCCAGCTGAGAGACAAATGACACAATGAAAGCAGCCTTTTTGTCGTGCTTCACTCTTTAATGCTAGTAAATTTCCATCAAAGTCGACGTCTCACTGCATTTTCCACATAAAGCAGAGGTTCTAATGTCCTTTTATCCCTCTGCATTAACACAAAGGGGAACGTTTGTGGGTACATTCCTGGACTTGCCACCTGTACCATAAAATACGGAATCATCCTTTACTTGGCAATTAAATGTTGTGTCCATTATTGAAGCAATACAGGATGTCCGTCGCACACAATAAAACACAGGAAGTACGACGGCCAGCAAAATTATTGAGGCAGGCTCTCCACAGGACCCCTGCTGTGATGATGTCACGGTTGCCTAGAGACAGATCACACACACACACACACACCAGTGCTCTTCACAACACCTGCACCTTCTGAATGACCACTAATGTTACATCTTTAAAAGTCCAGACAGTAGAGACACATGAGGGAAGATGTCCGTCTTTGACTGGACAGCGTGAGCGAAGGCAGCTCCTGATTCCCCGATCGCCTCCTGAGACTGATCAGTGTATATCAGGAACATTAAATCATGACTCAAGATGGTTTTGCTTTTATCAGAAGATGTCAGTGCCGAGGCAGAGCCTATTTTAGAACACTACTGTTAGTTTGATAATTTAGTTTAGATTTACCTGGAATTTACCTGTACTGAAACTCCTCTTAAATAACTAGTGCACTTTCACTAAATTTCCTTTAGCACTCACAAGACACATGAAATGTTTGTTTGTTTTTCAATTCGACTATGATTTTTTCTTTTTCTTTGCATTGTTTCAAATGAATTTAGTCTGACACAGGACATTTGAAGTTGACTCTAAGTCTTCTGAAGCAGCGGCAATCTAGCAGATGTTTGAAAAAAAAAAGGGGGACAGTTTTTCTTTGGAGACATTCTCAGTTTTCTATGTCAGATGTTTTTATTTCTGATGAATACAATGTTCAGTGAAGATCACATAAATTATTTCATTGCTGTTTGGATGATCTGGCTTCAAGTCATATAAGAGAGGAAAAGTACAACAGAAAAATACTGTTCCAATGAATGTGCTGCCCCGCTCTTCATCTCTAAGTTACCACAGGTGTACCAGGCAGTCAGACACAACCGTGCTGACTGTGCACTTAAACTGAAATTAAAAGAAATTAAAAGATCCAATCAGATTTAAAGATTAAGATAAGTTGACTACGGGGAGAAGAAAGGCAGAGACAGTTGTTAATTATGTCTGCTCCGAAGTGTGACGTTCTCAAGGCTCTAGCGTCAGATAAACCCCTCCTACTCTCCATACAGCCTGCACGTCATTCTGCCAATCAAATCAATTAGAATATAAAATCGATCTGTGCTTTGACACTTTCACTTGCCCAATATCTCACTGCAAAAAGCAAACAAGTGTTAAATGTGTTCCAAGGCTTCTTGTGTTAATACAGGAGTGCTCATTTGTGTTGAAGATAATGATTTGAACATGTTTCACGCCTTTTATAATATGGATGATCTGAATTTGTGTTTGAAATTAAAATAGTGTTGTCTTTTATTTGTTTCTTTAGGATAACTTACTCGATCAAGACAAATGGAATGACCAAAACCAAATTTTAGTCCCTAGTTTTTTCCCTCCAGCTTCACCTAAAATGTCTTGGTGCTATTTTTCCCCCCACACTCCTGTGGGAGCCACAGAGCTCTTTTCAATTTGACCTGAGTTGGTGCTTAAAGCCTGCAGTGATCAGAGGCTCACACCACTTTAAAGGTCTGCAGGTTTTCCTTGGTTCCAGTCCAGGCTTTATGATTTCAGACTGAATCTCTCTCATCCTTGCAGATGGGCTAAAATATCTCACAACGCACAAAGTAATGTTGAGATTAGTTTATGTAAAATCAGGTGATCGGCTCGCACTCTGTAATCACATAAAGTGAAGCTTTCTAGACTGGCTCAGGGACATAATAAAGTTTTTTTTATGTTTCATATTTTTCCCGAAATCACTTTAGAATATCAAGCTGGGTCCATCAAACAACCAACTCTGTGCTTCCTACTTTAAGGTTTAATAACCAATCAGTGAAATGGCTCTTGATTATTTATTCAGGTTATTAAAATGACACGGTCTCCCCAGGGTGACCCCGGTCGGGGTCGCGGAATCAGGGCGGCATCTGGACCAGAAGCTGTGGGCGATCCATTAACATGGAGGCGCAGGCTGCCAGAAACACTTGCTCAGAAGCCGCCTCAGATGAAAGCCAAGCCTGTAATGACAAACAAATTAGGCCCCGACCAGGCGGAGATGGAACCTGCAGATGTGCCCGCTGTCCGCTACCAGACATAAAAGCCGCCGTGGCGTCCAGATTGAATTACATTACTCATTTATACGGCACCACTACAACTGCTCTTTCTTTCTTTTTATCAGGGCAGGCCGAGGCCTCTGGACAAAAGATCCACTTTATGAGCTCCGCGCCGCATATAGAGAACAGATGCCTGGCAAGGTGAGTTTTCCACACCTCAGCGACTCCTTAAGCCTTCTGTCAGTGAGCAAACGGCTCAGGTTTCCCACTGCCGGCTGCGGCCGCCGCCGCAGCGTCACCGTCAACGGTCGTGTGAAAACAGGTGCTGGATTTATCTCGACTGAATATCCAGACAAGGAGGAGTCGAGCTAAAAACACAAGAGGCTCACGGTCACTCGGTACCGCTGGGCAGTTTTTACTGATGGAAAGCAGTAGTGCAGTAGTGGAGGTGAGGCGGCTCACATCTTGGGGAATTTATTTTGACGTGTGCTGAGTGATTCCCGATGAGTTCAAAGGGTTAGTGTTCATTGTGGACGGTCCAGGTAGATGTAGGTGTTTTGGAGGTTTTGGAGTTGACGTGGAGGCTCAGTCCATTCTGAATGAATCTGAATGAACTCCCTGTCCCTGCATGGGTACGTCTGATTATCTCCTGTGATTACATTTTGAGTCAGTGAGCGGTTGTTGTGGTGCTGCTGTCGCACGTCGGCCGAGCCGCGACGACCATGTGGGTCAGTCTAACGGAGACGCACACATCCGATTTGTTCAAATGAATCGTTCGTGTTCAACTGCACAACACGCCAGATTAACTGAAACTGACAAACTGCAGCGGCAGAACAGCTGAGATGAACTGCAGACAGCAAGACGTAACCGGTCAGCAGGAGTGTTTAGTGCTGTGGACACAGGGTGACGATAATGCTGCTGACTGCGGGACGTGGTTCTGCACAGAGCTGAGTTACTCCACAGTCAAGGGCTTTTTAGCGGAGCAATAACTGAAAGAGAAAACAGAATATTTCATTTTTTACTGTAGATCGCCAGCAATAACCTTCATATGTTTGTGTAAGTCTGCATAAGGAGGAAACTACAGAATGGTTCATTTTGCATTTGCAGAATTTGATGTTTGTGTTTTTGCACTAGTCATAAGTTACCTCAAAATGTTTCATTTAACTTTTATATAAAAAGTTTGGGGTGAAATATTTGCTTGTTTGTGTACTTTGATAAGAAACTGAACAAAAAAAAAAAAAAAGACCAGGATTTTTGGCCTTAATTTGAACAAAAGGCATAAAAGTACTGCTAAGACTGAAGTTTTGACATTTTCATTTATGTTTAATAAGCAATAATGTATTTCATGTCGTTTCGTGAGTTTAGCATTTCGTTCCAGGTCATGCTAAAGCTAACAGAGAGAACAGGAAACGCATCCGGCAGAACTAGCATCATAACAGAATGAACAATGAGTCCTGGAAAGAACCGTAGCTGTTGTAGGATAAGTATTATAGCCAGCGCAGTGCTAAAAATGTATTGCGTTTACAGTCTAACATGACCTTTCCGTGATTGTCTTCCAAATGACTGCAAGAAGGTGGTAAAGGTTTCCAAATGTAATCAATGCTCGTTGGGAGTAATTACTGGTCAGATTAAATAACCTCGAAGTCTATAAATATATGTGCTGCTTCGATACATCACACAACTTATTGGACTAATGGCTGGAAGCGTTTGGTTTTGTGTAGTTAATCAACACGTTCCATGCATTTATGCCTGATTACTGCTTGGTTCCTTCTCTCACCACTGCAGGTGTCAGTCCAGGTTAATGAGCAGATCTTCACACTTCTGAACACCTCTGACCGCTGGAAACTGTTGCTGTTGTTTCAGTGTGTTTACTGGGATTTAGGCAGCAGCAGCTCTGCTCAGGGGTCCCACCAGGGTGGAGGCAGAAGGAAGAAAACGACCGCGGTGGATGCAACACTGCGGTCGAGTTTCACGGTTTTCACACTTTTTCCTTTCCTTCAGCTTGTACCTCTGCTTCTTATTAGGGCAGAAAAGGAAGCTTGAAGTTGTGCAGACCGCCACAACCTGAAGCTGACGACAGGCCCCGTCTGAAGGCATTAATGAGGTCGGCCATTTTGAAGGGTTAACAGTATTATCAGGCGGTGGGTGGGCCGGCCTGGAGGAGATCAACACGTGACATTTGCCTAATTAACTCGTGCCGCCGGTGACGAATTGGACTTTTATTGTCACGGCGAGGACCTGCTGGAGATATTGGCCGTCGGAGCTGGTGCCGAAACCATCATTAGAGGAAAAGCCTTCGGCTGCAGTCTCTCCACCAGCCTGTCGCATTATGATTCCTTTTTATCTCCTTCCTGTTCCTTTAGCTGCAGATCTTGTAGCAGAACATCTGACAAGATTCAGGATGAGGGCAGCAGAAGATTATCAGGGTCCTCTGTGTGTGTGGTGTGTGTGTGTGTGTGTGTGTGTGTGTGTGTGTGTGTGGTTTGTGGCAGAGGCCTGCAGGCTCTGTCATATCAGGTAAAAACCCACAGACGGTCTTGCAGCTCGGAAAGAGAAAAAACTAATAGAAATGTCACTGACGGACACGACGGGGAATCTGCAGCTGTAATTAACCCTATAACAGAAACACACACTTCCCATATAGCACAGCTCTGTGGTCCTCTTCGGGATTTTCGGCCTGGTGGCGTCAGAGTGTTTAGACAGAGGAAAGAGGCGCTACAAGGAGAGCACAGTAATAGTATCTCCCCTTTCATAGCAATGGGAGCAAAAAACAGAACTTTGTTTCAGTGTGCCTTCACGTTGAGACGGCAAAATTTCATCCAGCTCCTAAAGTGCTACAGATGATGGTTTTCATGAGACCACTTGTTTTCTATATATCAGAATAAGCCTGAATGAGTTTGTGTTCAATAAATATAAAGTTAAAGTAATAATCTCCATTTGGATTTAAATGCGTTTTCCTCCTCCTAAAGCAAGCTGATTTGATTCAAAGTATCCTGTTTGGTACAACAGACATTTTAATTGAACAACATTGAGCAGTTGCTGGGTTCCACTCATGCTTGTGAGCCAGCAATGCCAGCACCCTGGTGGTCACTCACCTCAAATGAATTGCAATTTACCTTAATGGCGTTCTGCTATTACACGCCAAAATGTGGAGGGAAAAAAAAAGTGTATTGGCAGGAAAACCTCCCATTCTGACAACAAAACACCCAAACAGTGGCACAAAAAAGCTGTAATCTTTCTAAAAACTCAGATTGTTATATCATCTGCATGTCAGACTTTAGATTAATACCAAAAATCACACAACTAATTTCATATCTTGTGCATTTATGAATTAAACCTTCACAGAGCTGCTGCAAAAAGAAAGTGAGCCTTTAGGCTAATGGTCCCCAAAATAACTAATTAGAGCCATTAGTTAGCAAACCTGAAGTCAAATCAATGAAAGCAGGTTTGGGCCAAGTGTGGAGACACGTTAACTTCTAAAGCACTTTAGATTTTCAGGTTTACGCGCTGCATTAAGCGTCACCTGCTGTGAACCATCCTCATGAAAGCAGATCTATTCAGACTCTCCATCCAGGAAAGTTCATTAGCACCAGATTGGAAGGCATTACGTCTTCGTAAAGACTTTTAAGACTCAAGTAATGAATAAATATGTCAGCGCAGTGTTTGGGAAAAAGAAGTGAACCACACCTCCTTTTTTCTGCTCAGTGTTGCGATTATTCATCTGAGAGGTTTAGCTGACTCCATTCATCCACTCACAACTGGTTGTATTTGTATCCACATAGGACCTTTTTTTTTCTTTGATCCACACATAGCTGGCATTTTGTGTGAGAGAAAAACTGCATAGTTTTAAAAAGCGGCTCCGACTTGATCAATTCAGAAAACGCTTGCTTGCTCCGCATCTGCCCTCCTGGGAAAAATACAGACATCATCCCCCTGCTGCTCCAACCCCTCCGACCAACGGCACATCAGTGACGGATTAAAGGTTTTATTTGTGCCGCAGCAGCGACGCCGAAGCAGCTGTGGCTCACTTGGGAGAGCAGGTTGCCTCTCAGAAGGTTGCGAGTTTAATTCTATATTTCAAAGTGTATTTGAACGAGACAGTGAACTTCAAACTACAGTGAAAAAGTGCTATATGAGAGAAATCCATTCACCATTTAGGAATGTTATGATAATGGCCAATAGAATAAAAGAAAAGGAGAATTCTCTTCTAATTTTTTTTTTTTTTTTTTTTTTACTAATCCAGTTTGATCTAAAGTTGTTTGACTTAATGAATCTAAATATAAGGACTGGAAAAAACTAGATATATAAATATTCTCTTCATTGACTGTTAAAAGTAATGTTGAACTGTTGAGTAAATGCAGGTATCATTATATCTGCTGTAAGAAGGTCACTGCATGCTGGGATGATCATAGTTCAGTATTTACGTTCCCAAATAATACACACAAACTCCAGGTATCTGAATGCATTATAATTATAAGGTACCTTGAAGTAAACTTTGAGCATCACATAAAGTATCTCTCCTTTACCTGGATAGAAAATCCCCTCTATTAGCTAAATGTTCTTTCTCTGTAACTACAGACAAAAATGTAGAGAACTGCTGCTTTCACTGCGTCCTCTGTTTCCCAGGTCAAAGACCTTATTCCAAGTTGACGAGGAAAACTCGCTGGCAGTTTCCGTCTTTAAATTTTCCTCTGCATCCATTTGATGCTCTGAAGACAAAACCTTCCAGCTTTTCATCTTTACATTTCCCACTTCTCATTGGTCCTGATAGGGAAAGTGATTGAAGAAGTTTTTCTCCAGTTTCTTTGAAAGCAGCATTTTCTCTTTGAGATGTTGTAGAACAGCCATAAAACCTCAACGCCTGCTCCCTCTGTTTACAGCGTAGTAGAGCCAGTGAGGCCCCGGACAGGAAACGTGGACATGTCCAGGAAAAAGAAGATTCCTGGTCACCCTTACATTCTATCAAAATGAAAACCTTGCCCACACAATGAAGCGAAATGGAGGCTGCTTCTTGATTTGAAACAGATTTACCACAGAAATGCTGGAACTCTTCCCAGCAGCACTGTGAATGTTCAGAAACGGTGCTGAATGCATGTCATTACTGATTGTGTGGTGTTAGGTTAAGCACATTGTTTGTCTGTACTTGTGACTCAAATTGAGATCGGATTCCAGTTTATGATGATTCAGGTAGAAAAAACTGAAAGGTTTTCCATACTTTTTCTCACCACTGTGTCTTACTGCGATGGATAAGGTCTTTATCAGCCGATGCTTCTGGCTCCTCAGGATCCATCCATCTCTTAACGTGTTTGATCCTGAGTCATTCTGCAACTTCTCCTGACTCTCACAGCTTTGCCTCTTCTCAACCACTTTCCTGAAGGAACATAATCTGTCTCTCTGGCATTTGGTGTGGTGCTGGATTGAATGCCTGAAATCTGAACCCAGTCTAGTTTTCTTGGTGATGTCTTCCAAACGTCCGCTCATCCATCCGTCCATCTGGTAAACCACTTCTATCCTGTTCAGGGTCACGGGACACTGGAGCCAGTGCCAGCTACCTCTGGTCAATGGCAGGTATGCCTGGACGGGTGAAGACTGGTGGGGACAGGTTACCGGTCCGTCACAGAGCACTTAGTGACAGTCAGCGCAGTAGAGGGTGACGGCTGCGACTGATTGTTTAACTATCATTTCTCGTGCCTATTTCATAAGAAATATTCTGCTCTGGTATTTTACATTATTATTGCTATATTTTGATTATAGAGAAAAAAGTATTTTATTTCGACAACCTACATTTAAGTTTTCATTATTCTGCTTTGAGTTTTATTTTGAAAAACACTTCACTTCTGTCAACACATCTTTCTTATGTCAGTTGACATGCTGTCAGTTTTTATTTTTTCATAAATTGCTCAGCTCTCGTTAAAGACCCGCTCCAATGAAAATCCTGTTTTTTTCATGTTGTCCAAATGTTCATTTGGTGTTTGTCTGATGCTAGAGGACATATCTCAAGAAAGCTGTGCTCAAAATTGCTATACTGAGTATTTCAGCATTCAAATTGCTATGAATACTAATCTGACCATAAATGCAGACTGGATTTCATCCATCATAAACCCATTGGGCACTGACCACAAGCTCGTGCCTTGCAAGCTCCGTCCCGCCCGCTGCGATGGAGGGAGGCTTGGGGCTTCACCCACTAATGCAGCTGGGCGCGAAGTGTCTGCAGCCCGGCCAGCTCCCCACCGGGGCTCCTCCCCACCGGAGCTTCTCTCTGCAACAGAGCCGTGGCACTGTGGGCTAGTTGCTGTTAGCAGGGAAGAAGCAGCAGAACGCCTTCAGCCCGGACACCGTAGGACAGTCCAACCACAGCCGTGTCGAACTCGTGTGACTCGGCAGTAAGGCTCCTCGAGGCTGTGGTGAACAGGGGGGAGGACAGTGGTCGGCAGAACCACTGACTGTATAAAAGAGGGACTTGGCTGGAAGCTTTCAGCGAGAAGCGAGGAGGAGGGCTGGTGGTGGCGGCGGTGGGGTCGCCAGCGTGAACTAATGAGGGCAACAGGTCATAGGCGAATTGCTAATGAGCTACTGGAGTTCTACAGATGCAGATTCCTGGAAAATGGCACAGGTTTTTGTGATTTTGGCAAAAAAAATTCATCCTGGCAAAAAAAAATTCATCCTGCCTGCTGCAGCTGCATAGATGCGCTTGGCTTTGTTCTTGTCTCCTCTCTGAACAGGTGGGCGGTTCTAGGGCTGTGTTGACGGAAGTACGGGTCTGACTATCATGGCAATTGTGTTCAGCTGCGACTGGGAGTGGAGATCATTTTCATGATGAGGAGGCCGTCAGACTCCACTCTGACGGTGGATCATAGCGCTACCTAGAGTCAGTTCAGTACTTGTGTTTATTTGCTCCTATTGGAGATTATCCAGCTCAGCCACCACCTTTGGTTCTGCTCTGCCTTCCTGGAATTACTGGATTCACCGGCAACCCTCTCAGGACTTTGATCGTAAATAGATTTGTGTTTTTACACACATCTGTCTCCGCCTGCTGCCTGCGTCTGAGCCTCTCACACCGTGACAATAACGGAGGGTAGAAGTATGAGTTTTCCTCTCCTGGTCTGCCAAAAAATATTCTAGCTTAAAACTGGTTTCTGGAGAAAAACTGTAGGCCAATTCTCTACAACACCTGGAGGCTAAAATCTGAGACCACGTCTGGGTGCACTTGACCAGAAACGGTTATGACATGATGCATGGCACAGATCCATAAAACCGAGGACCAGATCAACAAAGTAGGATTGTACTTCCAGACTACTGACGTGTTAGCCACGTGTTTTTGTGACAGGTCATAAATGGGGTTCAGTGGAAGGCAAACTGATGTAAAATCAACCACCGAGGATTTGCCAATACCCAATCAATCAAAAATCACTGATATCAGCCCCGATCCGATATCCACCGATTGGATTGGGACATCTCTACTTATTTATAAATCCCAAAGTTTGGTGACATTATCCACCTAATAATTACAGTGCACCGTATTTGTCAGAGGAAACACTGAGGCAATTCTGAGCAGCATAACACGGTATGTACTCCTGCAGAAGGAAGCCCACTGCCTGGTTTACCACAAGATCCCAGTGGACTGAGTGAGTTTAATGAATGACACAGACTTTTGCATCAAATTCGGGTATTAGTTTTACTGGAGAATAAAACTCATCTTACAAATGAAACCAATTCACACTGGCATTTGTAATTCTGGGGATTAGTCATCACATTGGATTTAAGACTCAATCAGTTCCGTTCCTTTATAACAATGGGAGTCCTCGTGGCCGAGTGACACAGCCCCCCTCCATCCTTCATTGATGGGCTCATTGAAAGAACAGATCATCCTCCCTCTCCTCAACACATTATGTCCCTCTGCCTGGCCCCTGCTTATCTGACAGGCCCCAGCATCATAAAGCTGATTGGAGTGGCAGACCTGCGCTCCTCAGCACTGGAGATGGCCCCTTTAGTGGCCGTAAATGACAAGCTGACTGACAGCCTGGGATTCAACCCTAATTACACCTGGCTAACCAGAGCCAAAACAGAGCATTTATAGGGGAAGCCTATCAGCCAGCCAAGCCCAGGAGTTCCATTCAATCCCCCGGAAGCCTCTTGTCTAATTCTCATTTATTTTATTTCCTGTCTCCGGGCTCTGACAAGCATCATCGAAAAAAAAATAAATAAAAACAACAGCAACTTTATGCTCACCATCGAGATTCAATAAATGGGTTTATGGGGGCAGAACAAGCAGAAAAGTCTGCAGCGCTCGTGTCAGCTGTGTGAGCAGAGGTTGTGTCCGGGGCTCTGGTGGCCCATACACTCTCTGGCACGCTCATGCAGATGTGAAAGAAACTCAGTAGAGCTGATGGGATACACAGTCTGAGAGATGACTCTCAGCTTCTTCACCTTTGATCCTGAGACCTTTGCTGTGTTTCACTCAACCCCAACTAAAACCTCTTGCTGCATCTCTCGTTGTCTGTCTTCCTCAAATGGCCTTCTTCCTTCTTTCAGCTCTTCACGTGTCCCTGCTCGCCCTCCGTTCATCTCAGGCGGCCTCTCCAGGGGGATGGCAGGCTGACAGGGCCCCAGCGGCTTTACAGAACAGCATATCCTCATCTTTCATTTTATCGATGGCCCGGCCGTCAGCACGGCCCGGCTGCCCGCTCCTGCTACACACCATTTGTCGTCACGCTCAGGAGGCTATTCTCTGGAACTCTGTGGAGTTGTGCTGAACATTCACTACTGTAAAGCATCACAACCAAAATGCAAAGGCCAGCTAGACATTGACGCACATCAACCGTAGAAGAGAAGAGGAATACTGGATTTGATGAGGACAGGACTTTTCCATGTAGAATTTGCACGTTCTTCATTTTCTGACTGAACCTGGAATACCCAAATAGCACAATAAATAAAGACATTCGTTTTAAGTTGGAAGTTGACTAATAAGTCCAGTGAAATTGTCACGAGGAGCTTGGCTACATGGTGTGTTACTCTGCTCAAAGAAGCTGTCAAAACAAAGTATTTTCAACAAGCTCAGATGGATAGCCTACATGCTATCATGTTGTTTCCACCAATTCTGAGAAACTCCTGTGAGAGTGGCAGCAGAAATCCAGACTCGTCAAACAATTTTCCTTCCTCCATTGTGCAATTGTGGTTTGAACTGTAGCCTCCCATTTCCTGTTCTCAGATGACAGCAGGCCCATCCAGTGGTCTTCTGCTTGAGTTTCTGGCATTCAGAAATATTCTTCTGCAAACCCTGGTTGTGTCTTTATGTCCTTTTCACATTCCTGTTCAGTGTGAGCCTGCTCCTCTGTCGACATCACCTTGTACATCAGACTGTTGTCTTGTGTTTGGCTCAAAAACACACTAAACAGAAGAATCGAATGAAAAAGCTCATGAGTGCATATTTTGAAATTAATTTTCATTTATCCATTCAATTATCAGGCTTCCTCTGACGTTCAGAGTCAAGCAAATATTGAATCAAAATAAATAAATAAATAAATAAAAATGCTTCCCCAGTGGAGGAGCGCAATCATTCAAACATATTCAACAAGTGATCAGTGTCTTGAACACTGTCTCTGTCATTTTTTTTTTGTCAAATGGCTCTTAAAAGATTCCAAAGCTTCCTAAATGTGTTTGGGCAAATGTTTGTGAGACAACTGTTCTGAAATGGCAGTGTCCTTTAAATATTTGATTGCAAATCATGTAATCCACACTACAGATCTCCATAAATTCTGTGATAATGTGAAATGGGGGGGGGGGGTTGAGCACAAGATGAAAGGTAGATTAAAGGAAGCATGGGAAACTAAGACACCAACTGAAATCAACCAGTAATTACAAAGTGACCCTCCCCCTTGTCGGTGCAAATCATATCAGCTGTTTCAGTCCTGACTGATGGCCTTTAAGAAGGCGTCTCATTACCAAGGTGTCACATAAGAAATGTCTCATGAAGAGTAAAAGCAAAGAGCTCTCACTGAGTTTTAACATCCGTATTGTTTGGCACTGATTACTAGCCTTGTAAACCAGACCCGCTCACTCCTCATCCACATTTGGATTTGGAGTTAAGCTTGGTCTGGATAGGAGTCCATAGAAACTTCTTGCAGGGGGTGTCAGTTACTCCTTTGACTGACAGCGCACTTCAGCCAATCAGGGCTTCAAAACAAATATGTCATCAAAATGTGTTCGCTTCTCTAAGGGTTAGCATTAGCTCATTAGCTCTAGCTTCCTTACATGCAAAGACACGCGAATACGTCTTTTCCTGTTAGAAACTCACCAGGCGCAGACTCTTGCTCTTGCTTGATTGTTGTAATTCTTGGTATTTCAGCTGTAACTTTACTGATTGCAGCTTTCAGACGATGGTTAAAGTTAAAGTCCGTCATCTCCGATACGCGCAGCGATAGCGTCACTTCCGGTTTAGCCACCGGAATTCGCCAAAAAAATTTGAAAACAAAAAGCAGCAACGCTGATTGGCTCGGCCGTTTCAGGGCTGCGTGAAATCCCCTTCTATGGGCTCCTACCCAGACTGAGCCCAACTCCAAAATCCAAACGGATGAGGAGTGGGCGGGTCTGGTTTACGAGGCAAACTGATTACAGATGGATATCCAAACTCCTGAACGTTCCAGTGAGCACTGCTGGGTTGTGATGGAAGTGGAAAGAACATAATTTCACCATAAACTGGCCACGACCAGGTGCTTGTCGTAAGATTTTTAACAGAGGAGTGAAAAAAAGTTGTCAGAGGAGTTGTCCAAGAGCCAAGAGTCAGTTGAAAGACCTGGAATTAGCAGACACAATTGTCTGAAACAAAATAAGTAAAGAACTCCTGAGCTGTATGCATGCATGCTCGCCACACGAGACTCCAGAAAAAACTTGTTGAAGCTCATTTGACATTTGCTGCACAATAAGTATTGGGAGAATACAGTCTGGCCAGATGAGATTCTGGCTTGAATCCAATTCAAAATCTATGAAAGAGCTAAAGATCAGAGTTCACAGCCAAGGCCCACAGAATATTCAAAATTTGAAGACTGACTGTGTGGAAGAGTGGGTCAAACCCCCCCCAGTCATTTCACATTAGCACGCATAACGTAACTAAAGAACATCTATGGTTTCATTAATTTGCGTGTTTTGATTACAAGGTGGTTACCAATATCTGGTGAAATGTTCATGTCAATGTCACCTTCAGAAATATAATTACTTAGATGTAGTAAATGTGTTCAATACTTTGACCCATTGTGCATAAGAATGAAGAAATCTTTCTAACCCATTGTAAAATTCAGCAAAGCTCTTATATATATATATTCTTTCTTTTTTTTAATCCACCAAAGCAATGTCTTTTTCCAATATCCCACTCTTTCAGGCAAATCTATAACTTCAGGTTAAAATTTATGAAATCTAAAGCATACTTTTTCCAACAGGGGTTGGAGACACTTAATTTTATTGGAGCTCATTTTTATAGCTTATTTTAGTCAGTATCATTATGAAAACACTGAATGCAACACTGAGTTTAAACTGAGGTCAGAGTTCAGGACGTCAGAGATTCTAGATCCTCATACAGTGACAAAAGCGTTCCTATCCCTTGAACCCTTGCACATTTTGTCACATTACAACAACACATGTAAATATATTTTAGTTGGATTTTATGTGATGAACCAACACAATGTGAAGTGGAAGGAAGACGATACGTTGTTTTCAAATATTTGTACGAATAAAAAATTGAATGTGTGGCATGCAAAAGAACTGTTACAGCTCTGCTCAAATGAAACCTAAACTAAAATTTTCACTGAATGCAAAACACTTTGTAATGTGGAAAACTAGAACTGCACATCACCCTGAACACACCATCCCCACTGTGAAGCATGGTGGAGGCAGCATCATGCTGTGGGGACTGACAGGGAGGCTGTTCAGAGGTGATGGAAGATGAAGATAAATACATGACAGCGTTGAAGGAAAGCATGTTAAGACTGAAGGAGACTGAGGCGGAGGTTCCCCTTCCAGCAGGACGAGCAGAAACATCCAGCAGAGCTACAATCTGAAGGTTTGCATCAAAGCATCTTCATGTCAAACTCCTACAAACCTTCATACAACTGAAAACCTCTGGAAGGACTTGAACGCTGCTGTTCACAGACACTCTCTATCCAATCTGCCTGAACCTGAGATATTTTGAAAAGAAAAATGGGAGGAAAAAAAAAGTCTCTTGATGTGAAAAGCCAGTAGAGACAGACCCCAAAAGACCTGCAGCTGTGATCGCAGCTAATGGTGTTTCTACAGAGAGTCGACACTGGGGGGTGAATACTTCTGCATGCCACACTTTTCACTTTCTCCACACGGAGCTACGTGTCTAAAAAAGCCTACATGACGGCAGCTCTTGTGTTCCAGTCGTGACAGGAGGCTCACTGTGCTGCACACACAGCCTCCCGCAGAGAGACCCGTGCTCAGTCCCCTGCAAAGTTATGAACGATGCTCTAATGGTAAAGTAAATCGTCCGAGGAGAAAAATCAATTTAGGAAATTGCTTGTATTCTTGCGGGCCTTTTTCACTGTCATTAAGAGATCACACAGAAGGAGTGGGATGAGTTCAGAGGCTGTCTGTGCTTTGGGTCCGAGTGTGTAGCTGAAGCACCGGCCTCTAAGGGTTTATTAGTTTTGGTGTTCCTCTAACCTCTTTCCACTCTTCTCTCTGCTTTTGGTTGGCGTCAGGCAGCAGCGATGGAGGTGGGAGAGCGAATGATCGATCCAAAACTCTCGGGAGGACTTTACCCTCTCGTCACTTTTCCAGTGCTCAGGAATTCTGTCTGCTTAGCAGTATGTGTCAGACGCAGTGTTTGACATTGTCCTTACAAACTTTTAGAGTTTCCAGTGACGATCAGTGAGAGCAGTGCACGGCGATGGTGAGACGTGAACAGATGTTGCCATTATCCTCATGTGCACGATGCATGAATCCAGTCCCTCTCTCTCTCTGCCGTTGCCTTTTGTTTCCTGCAGCCTTTTGTTGCCCAACAACAGTCTAAATTAGATCACCGTCCTGTGTTTTGCACCGATGATTAGCTCGTAAGCGACTGCGGGCACCCGTGATCACCGAGGCGTGAACGGAACAAGATCCAGTGGAGAGAGTGACTAGTTGTCATGCACGAGTCCTCCAGTGGCCATCTGTTCCAGTGTGTAAAATCACTCGGCGTGTGAGAGCCTACATGGTATCCCCGGGGTGCCACACATTAAGCCGCTGAGGCAACTGAAGCACTGGAACGGCTTATTTAGGCCAAGTATTCCCACCACGGGTCTCAGTGTGTGAGGGAAAACCAATAACGCTAATAAAGGTGATATCAGGAAGTTTGGATTCAAGAGGAGGCGCCGCACGCTTTAGAGGTATTATATAATCACTGTGGACCAGCTCGACTGGTCGTCTCCCAATCTAAAAGTTGGTGGTTTGATTCCCTTACCTTCCCTTGTTTACGTAACGGTTCAGAATAACATAATCTGTTCTGCTGATTTAAGTAGATCTCCCTGAAAAATGAGTTTTACCAGTGTCTTCTGAGCTGCTGCCACCAGGTGTGATGTTGAAAAATCACATCTGATCACTCATATATATTGGACATGAATGCACAGTTCTATCATCATTTTAGAAATACACTGTATTGTCAGTGTTTTACTCAGCTCTCCAACTCGATTGAGTTCAGGTGTTCCAATCACTTCCTCGGCCACAGGTGCTTAAAATCCAGCAGCTCTGCACACAGAGTATTTCTACAAACATCAGTGAGAGAATGTTTCACTGTCGGGAGCTCAGTAAATTCCAGCGTGGCGCAGTGATAGGAGGCCACCTGTGCAATAAGCCCAGCCGTGAAATTTCCTCACAATCAACTGTTAGTAGTACAAGAACAAAGCGGGAAGTCATAGAGAACAGCAGCATCTCAGCCACTAACACCCCTTTCCCACTGCAACTTGCGGGTCGACCCGTGTCTGCGACCCGCTAACTATCGCCTATTTAGACGCCTTTCCCATTGCCAGCAGACCCGGGTCTCACCTCCTGCTGGCGAGCCGCGTCGCTGCGTTTTCCCGCACTGATGGTGTCCCACGTTGATGACATCATCAGCGCGACGGAGCAAAACGAAAGTAAACAATGCAGCGCAAAACAGTCCCTGTTACCTGTAGACGAATCTCCTCTTTCCCCACGGATCAGGAGAAGCTCTCTGGTCTCGCTGTCTTGCCATTGCTGGGTCATGTTGACGAAGGAAATCTCACGCTGTGTCCAGAAACAATAACTAGCGCACTAACTTAGCCATGCTGCATCGACGTCATCATGTAAGTTCCCGGATGTGTCCCTCCCACTTAAAGCCGCTACAAACTCACCCGGGAATTTACTGGGTCGATTGCAGGGTGAACGACCCGGGTCGAAATCCCGGGTCAAACCTTTTCCCACTGCCATGACTTAGCGGGTTTAAACGGATTTTTTGGCCAGTGGGAAAGGGGTGTAATTGGTAGGCCGTGAAGAATCCCAGAGTGGGGGGCCGGAGGATATTGAGATGCACAGTGTGCACAGGGGGGCAACTTTCAACAGCTACACACCTCATGTCATGTGATCGTGGAGGGTTTCCGTGGCCGTGCAGCAGTTTCCAAACCTCACAGCACCAAGAGCAAAACAAAACTCTGGAGTGACCAGTCTCCATCTGTCACTCTGACGGACAGTCTGGGTTTGGCGCTTGACCAAAATTGCTTTAAATTGACTGTAATTAGATTAAACTTTATTGACATTACAATTACGAAGTAAAGGCAACAAAATATAGATAGGATCCAACTAGAAGTGTGTAGGCGGTGACTATATTAGTTTACAGTTGGTTAATTTGTTTTGAAAAATGTGATTAAAGTTGTGTAATGTTGCACATGTCAGCTTGCAGTGTGTTTGACATCAATATGCACCCTACCTGGACAAAGTCAGAATTAAAAAACATGGTCTGGTCTGATGAGTCTGGATTTCTGATGAGGGAAACATTATGAGAGCATGGGTCCGATCTTTAAGTTTTCGACTTTATTACCAGGTGTGTGTGGTTTAACCTCTCCGGTGAACCTGTGTATGGCCGCTGACCATGTCCATATCCTCATGAGAACAATCTGCTCAGACTGTAATAGAATGCTTTCATGCAGTGTTAAAATTGAAGTATTAACTTTGGAAAATGTGGCATCAGCGTCTTGCTGACATTGTGAGTTAAAGTATTAACCAGCAGTTCTGTTCATGTTTTAAGCTCGAGTCAAATAATCAAATGTATTTTGCAGCCTGCAGCTAAACGGTGTTCAGAAAGATAGCGTTCTGCCCGTCAAAGGTCATGATGTACAGCCTGCGGCTGGGCGGACTGGCCGCAGTACCAGTTCAAGGACAGGTTAGATTAACCTTGGTGAGGGATGAAAAGCCTGTGCACCATGATATGAGCCTGCGAGTGCTCACAAGGTATTCTAGAAGAACACTCAGAAAAACACCGACCACAAGCCAGGGTCTTAGTCAGCGCTTCTTGACCCTTCGATAAAATCAATTTGGGTGCGGAATATCAAAAAGAAAAGGTGATGCTTTTTGTGATATTTTCAGTTTGTATGTTCCCAACCGCCAGGCTGAAAGTTTGGAATAAACTCATCTGTAGTCGATTCTCTTCATAACCTGTGTGTTATTTGGGCATCCAGTGGAGCTTGGTTGAAGTACAAGTTTTTTTTTGTTTTTGTTTTTTTTAAATATAGATCTCTGGCCTTGAATCTGTAAGAATAACAACACTAAAATCTTCTCTGAGTGTTTTCATGAGCATGGAGAAGAGCTCAGCCAAATGAGGAATAGAACATGTCTTACAAGACCAACAGGGATTTTTTATTTTTTTAATTTCTCGGGTTTCCACCTCATGCTGGACGTATGAAGCCAAGAAACCAGCAGGATTAAAACTTCTAATAGCAAAGCTCTAATGTTGTTGTAGCTGTGTTTTACTCGTAAAAGTTTCTCTTCGCTGACTGGGAGAGGAAACCGCGCTTGATTGTCGTCCTGGACTCTGTTTGGTTTGTTGTGCTTCATGCCTGAAGCCGGTTGTGTCTGATCATTAGTGCTGCCGTGCGCTCCAGACTAAGCAAACATTATCCTCCATCAAACCTACACGACGCTGCATCAGATTAACAGATGGTTTTCACCTGATTGTGGTTTCCATCCGTCGCAGTCACACACAAGTGTTTTCACACCTTGACAAACACTCAAGTGGCAGCACATCTAAATTGTACCGACGGCAGGAAGGCGATGACGGCGGAAAAGAAATGTCAGACAAGGTGTTTAGATAGAGTCGGCGTTTTCACAGTTTCTGGGTTTGACATGTTTTCGTAGCCGGCGGTGCGCTCCGTCAGCAGCGAGTGTGAACAAACCTCCCGATGCAGCGCAACGCCGCCACTCCAGAGCGAGGCGCGGCGGAGGGGTGTTTGAGTTCATACATGTTAATCCGAGCTCGCACCGAGCGTGTGTTTCCGCTGTGGGCTGTCATGAATATTGATCTGTGAGCGCAGAGGTGCCAGTCTGTGTGTGTGTGTGTGTGTGTGTGTGTGTGGGAGTGAAGCAAGTGTAAACCAGAGCGTGAGAGCTGCAAACACGCCTTTTCTATTTTTCTTTTAGGGTCCACTGTGACTGCTTCCCGCTCTGATGGCCCAATTTCTCGGTGCTGATCATTAAATTTTCAGCTTAAGCAATTACTGGAGGTTAGTTTACTTTCTGCAGTCACTGCTTCTGTTATCGAGCGCTCTCAGAGATCCTGTGTGGCCTTCGGTGTCGGGAGTTTGACTCGGTAAATGTTGAAGAAAGAGTTTCTGTGAAGCTGGCATGTTTGCTGAAAAGATTAACACAAGCAGAGCAAACACATTCTCCAAAAAAAAATCTTAATCTCGAGTTCTTTTTGTCATTTTTCCTTTGATTGTGTTCAATCAAAGGTCACGATTTTTGCATTTTGTTGTTTTGCCCGTGAATTTCATTTTATTTGTTCGACACAGAGAGAAAACTGTGCCCAGATCAGTCTTTACTACCACAGATAAACATTTAGTATTGCATACATCATAAAATGAGACGCTAAACTTGGATTTCCCCCCAGAATGCCTCAACCGGAGTATATATCAGGCAAATTTGCCCCCTCTTGTGTTTTCCCAGTTTCTCAGCTAGTGGCGTCGCTTCCAGCAACTTAACAAGAAGACAAACAGAAAATCAGATTCACTTTGACACTTTTCTTTTATTTTTAAATTACAAACAAAACTTGATTTGAGTCATATTCTCAATTCAGATAAAATCATTTTTGTTTCCCCATGAATCAGATTGTCCATGTTCTGATTTTTATATTACGCCATTAAAACAATGAGGCGGTGAGCCACTCATCATTGTCTGAGCCACAAAGGCGTCAGAGAACCTGTCACGACTCACTTGTTAACTGTTTTATTAGTTTGTAGTCCTTCGAGCTGAGTGAGCTGCTGCAGTAACTTCATTCTCCGCGTTATATGTTACTTTGCAATGTTTCATTGACGAGACCTTCAAGAAGGACAGAGAAGAGTCCAACTGGAGGCCTGACAATTCTTGGTTGCCCCAGGGGAACTGAATAGTTACTGTTACTTTGAAAAATTTAACTTTTGGGTTTAGATAACTAAATAGACAATCGCAGTTTTGCAGCATATTATATACTGTTTTCATTACTTTTTTTAAAAAAACACCAAACTTGAGGAGTTCGCAGCAGTCCAGGAGTGAACCAGGCTGATCCTGTCCTTTTCTGACTTTCCAGCAACGAGCCCAAAGCTGACGTGAAATCCCTTCCTCCGGTATCGATCCTTACCGGAATGTCACCACAAGTCTAACATGTTCATATATAATGGCGCAGCCTCCTGTGTGGGCGTGGAGCCCTGCACACAGGCACCACAATGATAGTGATCAATAACAGCACCGCTAGCGGTGTGACCCACACACCCTCACAGACCATTTAGAGATACATCAGCCGACCGGCTCGCCGCTCTCCAGCTTGTTATTCCCCCCCTTGGGCCGCGGTGCAGTAAGGAGGGCGAGGGCCAGCCAGAGCATCATATATAACTGTGGTGGGAGGCGGAGTTTGAAGGTAACAGACAAAGTCTTCGTCTCTCCAAAGTGGTTCAAGGTTGCAGCTCAGCCCCAGAGGCCTCTCACCGAGAGGAGGGAAAAGGACGGGATGACAGCTGTGAAATGAATCAACCCACACCTACAGCCTCACAACCGAGCGGCACCGACGGGCTTTTGTTGACTAAACTATAGGACGGTCACACATTTTCAATCTCCTGCTTCTTGTTTGGCTTGATAGGTATTGGTTGATTAATTTGCAACAGTGTTAATGTGGTTGTCTAGCAGAGGATTAAGAGTCCATCACAAATACCTTCTCAGGCACCAGCATGGGGTTTTTTTTGTGTCTGTGAACAGCGATTAGTCATTGGGGAACAAATATCCAATTATTCATTCATCTTTCCGGAGACTGTGGAGGAAGACTCTGCCCCGGTGAGCCATGCATCTCCCAAATGAAGGGCTGAATCAGCCATTAGGCCACATGTGAGTGATGTGGAGTCAACCGAGCACTGCGACAAAGCATCGCCGAGTCAGTCGTGCCGCGTAATTGCTCGCCTTGTCGCAGGTACGACCATTCATCATGTGTTGGTCAGTGGGAGTCTGTGCACAGGGGAACAGAGTGGAGAGGACAAAAACCGTGGCTTCAACCTGTACTCTCAGTACTCTCAGGAATTCAGCTTTTGGACGCTGGTTCCACCATCAACAATGTCATGACTGTCTTCCCAAGCTAATTTTGTACATTTTTAAAAATGGCCGTAAGTTGAATTATGCATCGTCTATTGACTTCGTCAAACAGACACCAGTGAAATCTCAGTTATGGATCATTCATTTAGTTTTGGGTATTGACAGGACTTTCCTGTGGTGTGAAGTTTGCATGTTCTTCCTGTGCCTGTATGTGTTTGTTATGGGCTTCAACTTCCACCAACACATGCTGAACAGGTTTTGCAGTGACTCGTTTTGCTTGTTGGTTTGGGGATTATTGTGCTTTGCACCAGGGTTCATGCAAAAACCCTAAATGAAAACAAGGAAGTGGGCAAAACTTCATTATCAGTAATAAAGCGATAAAAATACAGTTACTGTAAACACTGTTGCTGGAGTATTGGACTAGCTGATTATGATTTATTTACCTTTTTTTCCTGTCTAAATGATATGTATTCTTTTATATTCATGGCCTGATGTGACTTCCCTTATATTTTTCTTCTTCATTTAGCCCAGCTGGAGTCCATACGCTAACAAAATCAAGAAATGATAAAATACATACCTTCACGCAATACACACCGAAGGTTAGTGACTCATTTCCAACAAATCAGACAATAAATGCACCCCACTGGCCACGGCTTATCAAGTAGACATCAGAATACATTATTTTGATTTGAATTATTCTCTAATGTTTCAGACTTTGGCAGAGAGCGTCACCGACTTCACATCATTAGCCAAGCCAAACAAATAAACTCACATAATCATGTTCCCGCGGGGAACGTTCCACTTCATAAATGTCTCCATTTATCTGCCGTATTTAATGTTTTCGCGAATAATCCTGCAGCAAATGTTACATTACCATCAGCTCTCTGTCAGTGGGTGTAGAGGTCTGGGTAGCAGAGTGCAGATGAGCTGTCGACGTATATCTCCAGTGGTTGAACATTAGCTTGATTTTCATCCAAATAGTCCAAATTACAGTGAGAGTTAACCAAGCTTCAATCAAAGCTCATTCGTCACTTAACATTTAGCTCGTGAAAAGGTATTTACACGCCTCGTCTCGTTCAGTTTGACTGAAACAAACCCTGGTAGGGTTACTGTCTTGGTCCAGTTCAGTTGTGAAGGTGTGACTGCTGTTGGTGTAAAGGTGTAAAGTAGGCTTCAGGATGTTGAAATATGAGAGGCTCAAAACTGAATTATACTTCTGATACATTTGTCTGTCTCTTGTTTGATTCTCCAGGCATGAATGTGTGCTAACTGATTAAAAAAATACAATGCTATTGATCCCCTGTCCTCCTGGTTGCTGATATAACCATTTCTTCTTCTTTCAGATGTGATCAGTGACGCTAAGACACCTGAATAAATGCTCCAACATGCTCGATCATAACAGGGTCCGTTCACATGAATGCTGAACACTAGTGCCGTTTTGTTTCGACTCACCTCCAGATAATCAGGGTTGCAACAAACTTTTGGTTAATTTGTGGCTTAGTCAGTAGCTATTGTCAGTTTGTTCATCTAGAAAATGAAACGCAGGCAGGAAACCAAAAAAGACATATTACTGCGTCACTCATACAGTGCACAGCCACATGAAGCAACACTTAAACCAGGTCTGTTTAAATCTGATTCAGTCATGATTGTTGAAAACTGTGATGTTGATGTTGATTGTTGGTAAGTTTAGTCTTGCTTAAAACTGTAAGTTTCTTAGACTATGCACCCGCTCCTGACGGCCAAATGGGCATTCCACTTGCTAGCTGTTGTGATGGTCTTGGCAGCGTTTCCATAAATCTGAGGCGTCTGAGCATAAATTTTAAAGTGTGTGAGAAGAAATGTTTGTGCATCCCCACATTGCTTTGCCACCTTTACATCTGCAGTTTTGTTACAGTTACACTCGTGCATGTTGGAACGTCAATGGTCGACTGTTTAGAATCTTTAGACACAGTGTGCATGTCTAAATGTGACAAAAACCCAACACTCAAGAGCAAGTTGCTCCCCGCCGTGAGGAACAGTAATTGCTATGCCAAGCATGTTGCACGGTAATATACGACGGCCCTCCGACGTTCTTGGAGTGTGACATGCTTTATTTACGAGATGTCATGGCAGCAGGAGATAAACAGATTTACCATTGTGTGGGAGGATGTCAAGGGTACCGGGGTGTCGCTTTGCGTCACACTACTGGTGGATCCATTACAACAGCAATAACAACCACCGCGGTCAATCTTCAGATCCCCACTGACGGCTCCGCCCGGGCAGGGGCGAAGCCGTGCGCTCCAGGTAGGAACGGCGGGACTCGGCAGCATGTTAACGGTGCGGGGATCAAACTCTGGTGGACAGGCAGAGAAAGCAGATTGTCTCCGTGATAACACAGTCACGTCGCGCCACGAGAGACACATCAGTGAGAAAAACATTTAAATTTACCTCGATATAACCACTTGCTACATGTTCACCTCGCCCTCCGTCCATTGTTCGAACCGTCTTTACATTTCATTTATCTGTAGGAGAAAAATGAATGAGAGTCATAACTTGTTCCATCTCCGCGTTCATGTGAATTCATTTGGTGTTCAAATTAATTTCCGTCTCGGCAAGATAGCAGATTGCTGAAAGCTTTTTTTTTTTTCGCCCAAGAGTGCCCATTAGAAAACAACAATATGAGATGTGGTAATCAGATTGATGCTGCCTGGAACACTGACAAGCCTCCAACATGAAGCGATCCTGCAGCATCACCACAAACACACTCATATCAGTAAATACAGGCAAGGAGATGCAAGGAAAATATGACAGTCCAGTAAATGATTTTACCTGTAGTAAACTGAGGATTGTTCGTTATTGGTTCTGAAACGTTGTGTTTGGTTTTCTTCAGTCACTCTGGATTCACCCACTTGGAGTTTGGACGTGGTCGTCTGTCAAACTTGAATCATGAACTGTGACTGACTGTATCTCGGATGAAAAACTACCACAGCAAGCATGATCGGTGTGAGAGATTTTACTGCGCAATCGTAAACCAAATCCCAATTTCAGTTCCTGACAGTAAGGATGATAATTTATTCATCATTTAATCAATGGGAACAAATGTCTTTGCCCTTGGATTTAATGACCTAGGATGAAAAAACCCATAAAATGTTTACTGGCATCATGTGAATGTGGAGATTCCAGTTTATGGCATGTAAGGAATGTAGAAATCCCCCACAGCCGAGTTGTTTTGTATTTATTCAGATGCTGATGCCGATAGCGTCAGGTCTGCTCGCTAAGAGGTTTCAGATGAAAAACTATGTTCCGTGAAATGAGGCGAAACTGACGCCTTGTGATTTCAAACGAGAACTTCAATGGTGCCAAATGTCTGGCTATCAAATAAAGACCTTTTTTGCAAAAATTAAAGTGTCTTTATTAGATAATGCGAGGCAGGATTTTAATAAAACAAAGGTGAAAAGTGAAGTCTCAACCTTCTTAAAGTGGGAACCAGAAATGGTTGAATAGAGATGAGATGATTAAAGTCTGTGATGCACACTATCCTCTCCAAACACACACACACCTCACGTCGTCATGTCCTCCGACGGCAGCCGCTATAAATGCTTGATGTTATGTGCAAGTGAGAACATGAGGATCAGCTTTTACCAGAGGTGCTCCCGAATCAGACAAGACAGGAGCAGGCGGAGGAAGGCTAACAAGCAGGACTGCCGGCCGGTAAGTGCTGTGTCGGAGGGGCTGGGTCCGACGAGCAAGGCAGCGATGGAGGTGGAGGTGGCTCGTTCACTTTCACACGAACCGGTTTGTTTGAGTTCACTTGTCCGGTCACAAGACACTTCAAACCTGAAAATGGGACTTTCATCTATTGTATGAGATCTTTACAAGAATTAGAATAAATAAACATGTCGGCCTCAATGAAATGATGCTGACATGTTTGACAAATGACAAATGTATGAAGACATTTTCTATTTGATAAAATGAATGAGAAATCCAGTTCTGTTTTGAACAAGTGCTGAGTTTGGAGCTGGCTCCATGTTATTTTCAGAAGGTAATTTCTCACGAAATGAGCCAAACCAATGGAGAAAAATTGTAATATACTCCAGTTGTGTCCACTAAACTACTCTACCAGTCAAAACTTTGGTGTCAGCATTTTTTCTTTATTTTATTGACCATTAACAATTTATAGTTTAACTCATAGTTTTGATGATTTCAGTGACAATCTACAATCTGTACAAATGTAAAGAAAAAGAAAAAAAAAATGAAATGTTTGAACTTTTGGCTGATAGTGTACATCGTCTTATGTGCCATGGAGATGCAACACAAGTTATTCTGAACAAAATGTGGATATTTTCTAAAAACCGTTGTAGAAACAGTGCCATTTACTACAAACAACTGTCTGCAATGTTACACTGATTTTCTTTTGCTTAGAATTTTAGAAACGTTTAACATATTCGGCAGATAAAATACACTTTTTATTTACTCAGCTCTTATGACTAACTTCACTTAATGTTAGAAGTAAAACAAACTCTGTAACTGCGCAGTTTTTTCCCTCCACTATGAACCAACACAGTTACAAGTTGCTCTGGAAATTTGTCTCTGTCATCAACTTTTGAAATAAGAGGAAGGACTTTTTTTTTTTTATAAATGTATTTGGGTTCTATAAGGTATTGCTTTTTTCCCCTCAATTCAACATTATTATTTGAGGTCATTGGTGATTATATTATTAGGGTGTATGGCTTCCCTCCTATATTAGTCCAGACTGAGCCATCACAGCCTAACCAATAAATAAACATTGTGTTTTAGACGGTGGAGGGTCTCATGATGAATTTCCAACATAAATAGCTTGCACTAGGACAAAAAAAAAAAAAAAAAAAAAACATACCTTGTTACTTTTTGTCGGCATACATTTTGCCCAAATGATCCATTTAAATGTTAATTTAAGTAGCAATAATGTATGACTGTGTTGATCAGTTTGGATTATTGAGCCAGAAATTCTAACCGGATTGGACTGTCCAGTGAAGCAGAGACTGAAGGAGAGCAGAGTTTTCAGGCTTTGTTAAACTAAACTCACCATGATGGCATTTCAACACAAACGCTGAACATAAACTTTTCAACGTGAGCAGTTTGGCTGCAAATATGCCCAGAACATTTGTTCCTTTTCTGTAAGCAGCACAAACCATGATCATCCAGGAGTCTGTTGGTCGTTTCATCCTCTGTGTGTGTGAGATGAAAATGTGTTCTTGCTCTGTTGTTTGCTCGTCTTTACACAGCCCAAACAAAGGCGTCGGACAGAACCAGCTTCCATGCAGCTGATGTTTATGTACATGTCTGTTTGAAGATTTAATTCTGTCTATCTGACTTTGTCATATATTTTTTCTTTAATAATGAGGTATGTACCACAACAATCACACCCCAGGGTAACACAGATTATTTCAGAGTGACTGACGATCATACGGCCGTCACTTCCTCGCACTGTGAGCAGCAGGAGCCCCAGCTCCGCTCCACTGTCACCGTGGAGGCATTCAGCCACATTACGGCTCTGCAGCCTGCTGCGTTTTACAAAATGTACACAGTCATGAGCTGAACTCCTAAAGCTTGGCGGCCTTGCAGCTGCAGCGGCGGCTGAGCCGCGCAGGCCTTGTGAAGTTGAAGTTAAGTGACAGACTGGCAGCGAGCTAATATCAGAGCACTTACCTTACAGCTCTGCCACCTCCTCAAACCGACGACTAACCAACTGTGTCCAAGATGTAAACAGAACTCATCACTCACACTGAGACGAGCGCGTGACTCCGACGTGCACGGCTCCGTGAACTTCTGCCACTTAGAGGCTAATTGTTTCCGCAGTAAATATGCGCGCGTACAGTTTGGGGGCTGCTTGGCCCGACTTGTCAAACACATTTAAGCCTCCACTTCTGTGATGTGCCTGGAGTTTGAAAAGCCATCTGGCTCCCCGACAACGCAGCTCTATATTAAAAGAAAACCTGTCTTTTCAATGTCAGTAATTCAGCAGCAGTGCAGTTTAGACACATGTGAGCAGGTCATTACTCAGAAAAAGGAATGCATTACACATCTTTCTTTGCTGTGGAATAAAAAGTAATGCTCCTTCTTAGTTGGTTTTTCCCCCTGGAAAATGATGTTACTTGACTTTTAGATTTTGCTTGCTTCATATAAGGACGGAATATGAAAGTTTAATGGCGTTTATAAAAGTTTAACCGTGCCACCGTAACTGCACTAATATTTATTATTATCAGTAGTGCTCACTCTTTTCATCTATTTTTCAATAATATATTTTTTTTCCATTTTACTCTTATATTCTTTAATTTTTAAAACAACCTTTATCCCTACATACGCTGTTGGTCCTGCGAAACCAATTTCATTTACAGGTGAGAGCCTGGAAATCACAATAAAGGCCAGGGACCTTGAAAGTGAGTTAAAGTGTCTCTAGTTTGGAACAATGTGACCATTGATAGATGAGATTTCATCTCCAAGCATTGCCCCCTGTATCTTATAGTCTTTTTGTTTCGCAGTGTCACTTCCTAACCTGAAAATATGGAAACTTTCTTTGAAATTTTCATGTTTCCCTCTGAACACGGGAGTGAAACGGTGCTGAACTGACACGATGCCAAATAGTATTTAATTAATACAATACCATCAAAGAGAGAATTCTGTTTTCTGAAATTAGATATATTACACCCATATTTGAACTGTGTTAGAACCCGTAGGTCATAACTATTAATCCATCCATCCATCCATTTTCTACCGCTTATCCGGGGCCGGGTCGCGGGGGCAGCAGTCTCAGCAGGGATGCCCAGACTTCCCTGTCCCCAGACACTTCCTCCAGCTCCTCTGGGAGGATCCCGAGGCGTTCCCAGGCCAGCCGAGAGACATAGTCTCTCCAGCGTGTCCTGGGTCTTCCCCGGGGTCTCCTCCCAGTGGGACATGCCCGGAACACCTCCCTAGGGAGGCGTCCAGGAGGCATCCTAAACAGATGTCCGAGCCACCTCAGCTGGTTCCTCTCGATGTGGAGGAGTAGCGGCTCTACTCCGAGCTCCTCCCTGGTGACTGAGCTCCTCACCCTATCTCTAAGGGAGCGCCCAGCCACCCTACGGAGGAAGCTCATTTCGGCCGCTTGTATCCGGGATCTTGTCCTTTCGGTCATGACCCAAAGCTCATGACCATAGGTGAGGGTGGGAACGTAGATTGACCGGTAAATCGAGAGCTTCGCCTTTCGGCTCAGCTCCTTCTTCACCACGACGGACCGATACAACGACCGCATCACTGCAGCCGCTGCACCGATCCGCCTGTCAATCTCACGCTCCATCCGTCCCCCACTCGTGAACAAGACCCCAAGATACTTGAACTCCTCCACTTGGGCTAGGGTCTCTCCACCAACCTGGAGGGGGCAAGCCACCTTCCTCCGGTCGAGGACCATGGCCTCGGATTTGGAGGTGCTAATCCTCATCCCTGCCGCTTCACACTCGGCTGCGAACCGCCCCAGTGCATGCTGTAGGTCCGGGTTCGATGAAGCCAACAGGACAACATCATCTGCAAAAAGCAGAGATGAAATCCTGTGGTTCCCGAACCGGAACCCCTCCGGCCCCTGGCTGCACCTAGAAATTCTGTCCATGAAGATTATGAACAGAACCGGTGACAAAGGGCAGCCCTGCCGGAGTCCAACATGCACCGGGAACAGGTCCGACTTACTGCCGGCAATGCGGACCAGACTCCTACTCCGGTCATACAAAGACCGGACGGCCCTTAACAAGGGGCCCCGGACTCCGTATTCCCGGAGCACCCCCCACAAGACACCACGAGGGACACGGTCGAATGCCTTCTCCAAATCCACAAAACACATGTGGACTGGTTGGGCAAACTCCCACGAACCCTCGAGCACCCTATGGAGGGTATAGAGCTGGTCCACTGTTCCACGGCCAGGACGAAAACCGCATTGTTCCTCCTGGATCCGAGGTTCGACTATCGGTCGGATCCTCCTCTCCAGTACCCTGGAATAGACTTTCCCGGGGAGGCTGAGGAGTGTAATCCCCCTATGGTTGGAGCACACCCTCCGGTCCCCCTTTTTAAACAGGGGGACCACCACCCCGGTCTGCCAATCCAGAGGCACTGTCCCTGACAGCCACGCGATGTTGCAGAGACGTGTCAACCAAGACAGTCCCTGCACATCCAGAGACTTAAGGTACTCAGGCCGAATCTCGTCCACCCCCGGTGCCTTGCCACCGAGGAGCTTGCCAACCACCTCAGTGACTTCAGCTTGGGTGATGGACGAGTCCACCTCTGAGACCTCAGCCTCTGCTTCCTCCACGGAAGACGTGGCGACGGGATTGAGGAGGTCCTCGAAGTATTCCTTCCACCGTCCAACAATATCCCCAGTTGAGGTCAGCAGCTCCCCACCTCCACTGTAAACAGTGTTGGCGGAGACCTGCTTTCCCCTCCTGAGGCGCCGGACGGTTTGCCAGAATTTCTTCGAGGCCGACCGATAGTCCTCCTCCATGGCCTCCCCGAACTCCTCCCAGACCCGAGTTTTTGCCTCCACAACTGCTCGGGCTGCAGTTCGCTTGGCCTGCCGGTACCCGTCAGCTGCTTCGGGAGTCCCATGAGCCAGCAAGGCTCGATAGGACTCCTTCTTCAGCTTGACGGCAGCCCTTACTTCCGGTGTCCACCACCGGGTTCGGGGGTTGCCGCCACGACAGGCACCGGAGACCTTACGACCACAGCTCCGAGCAGCTGCTTCGACAATGGAGGTGGAGAACATGGTCCACTCGGACTCGATGTCCCCAGCCTCCCTCGGGACATGAGAGAAGCTCTCCCGGAGGTGGGAGTTGAAAGCCATGCTGACAGAGGGTTCCGCCAGACGTTCCCAGCAGACCCTCACAACACGTTTGGGTCTGCCAAGTCTGTCCGGTTTCCTCCTCCGCCAGCGAATCCAACTCACCACCAGGTGGTGATCGGTCGACAGCTCTGCCCCTCTCTTCACCCGAGTGTCCAAAACACGCGGCCGGAGGTCAGATGACACGACAACAAAGTCGATCATCGACCTCCGACCTAGGGTGTCCTGGTGCCAAGTGCACTTATGGACACCCCTGTGCTCGAACATGGTGTTCGTTATGGACAAACTGTGACTAGCACAGAAGTCCAATAACAGAACACCACTCGGGTTCAGATCGGGGAGGCCGTGCGATCCAATCACCCCCTTCCAGGTCTCACTGTCGCTGCCCACGTGGGCGTTGAAGTCCCCCAGTAGAACAATGGAGTCCCCAGTCGGAGCACTGTCCAGCACCCCTCCCAGGGACTCCAAGAAGGCCGGGTACTCTGCACTGCTGTTCGGCCCGTAAGCCGAAACAACAGTGAGGCACCTATCCCCGACCCGAAGGCGCAGGGATGCAACCCTCTCGTTCACTGGGGTGAACTCCAACACATGGCGGCTGAGCTGTGGGGCTACAAGCAAACCCACACCAGCCCGCCGCCTCTCACTGCGGGCAACGCCAGAGAAGTGGAGAGTCCAGCCCTTCTCGAGAGGTTGGGTTCCAGAGCCCAGGCTATGTGTGGAGGTGAGCCCGACTATATCTAGCCGGTACCTCTCAACCTCCCTCACAAGCTCGGGCTCCTTCCCCGCCAACGAGGTGACATTCCATGTCCCTAGAGCCAGTCTCTGTGTCCGGGGATCGGGTCGCCGGGCACCCTGCCGTCGGCTGCCACCCAATCCACACTGCACCCGGCCCCTACGGTTCCCTCGGTGGGTGGTGAGCCCACCGGAGGTCAGGCCCACGTCGTCCCTTCGGGCTGAGCCCGGCCGGGCCCCGTGGGCAAAGACCCGGCCACCAGGCGCTCGCTTACGAGCCCCAACCCCAGGCCTGGCTCCAGGGTGGGGCCCCGGCTGCGCCATACCGGGCGACGTAACGACCTTTGTTCTTTTTCTTCTCATAGGGGGTTTTGAACTGCTCTCAGTCTGGCCCGTCACCCAGGACCTGTTTGCCATGGGAGACCCTACTAGGGGGCATAAAGCCCCCCGGCAACATAGCTCCTGGGATCATGCGGGCTCTCAAACTCCCCCACCACGTTAAGGTGGCAGTTCTAGGGGGAGTAACTATAAAATTATATTATCAATTATATTAATTAAGTAACTATTAAAATTATTAAAAAAAAAAAAGAAATATAGAAAAGAAAATTCTCAATTTAAACTTTTGTCAAATAATCACTGTAGAATTAAAACGGTCAGGCCTGAAATGACAGCTCACTAATCCATTTACGATAATCATGTATATTATGGGTTTCGGCTGCTGAGAGCCACTTCTCCGTTAATTTTCCTGAGAGATAACATGAAAAACTTGGCCTGCTATGAAAGAAATCTATCAAGTTTATCTCTTGAAAATGAATATATTTGTTGTTGAAAACACTTCGCCAAATAGATTTGATAATGTAGAGTCCCTGCACCGCATACTTTCATCATTTTTTTAGAAAGTTTCTCAGGCATCCGTGTCTTTGTTTTCACTGGAAGTTCACATGTTAATGGTTCATTATGTAAGATCTGCACTGGGGGCGGGGTTGATGTTCATACAGTTTGATGTTTTACTGTTTGGTCTAACATGCATCCTGCACGCGATGCTCGTTTTGATCTGGGCATGTTGAGTGACTCGCTGCGGTTCATTAACTTTCCCTGCTGTACAATCGGCATATCATCTATATCATGAGCCAGATGATGCCCGAGTAACTGTTTCTAAACTAATCATACTTTGTTATTGCGCTTGGGGAAATTCTTCTCGAGCAGGGTGCTCCAGGGAGCTGAACGGGGTCAAGGGTCATTCTCAGAGAGCCGCAGTGGTCCATCCTGAGAGCGTTCGATCCCCAGTCTGCTTCCGAGGTTCACCACTGCCCCACTTCCTGCTTTAGTTTCTGTATTTTTTTTCTGACTAGAAATCCAATATATTGTGCCCTTTAAACTCTGCCTCCACTGACTGTGTACAGTAACTGAACAAAGCTGCTGTTACTGTGATTCATACTGTCTTTTTGATATCAGGCTCTCCTCAGAGTGCTAAACACGGAAACTCATTAGAACATTTACAGATGTTCCAATTACTTCCTGAATTAGATTATTTATGTTGTTTAAGCTATTTATCATTTTTACATTTCAGTGTAATGACTTTCAATATTGTAGGCAGCTTGGTTTATACATAAAAATGAGGCTGTAAAACAAAGTTTTAATGCAATTTACATTATTTTGATCTGTCTTCATTTTAAGGAGAAAAACAAACAAATAAATAAATAAAGGAAAAAGTGTTCAGAAATGAAAACGAAGGGAAAAAGCCGTGCTTTGATTGATATTTTGGGAGACGTCTGAGCTCAGGGAAACCTCCAGAGGGACGGACTTTAACCGAGATGTGTTCCAAACCCAGAGCAGAGGTGTGGGCGCTAAATCCACAGTGACATGCTGGTTTTTTTTTTTTTTTTCTTTTTTTTTTTTTGTGGAGGATCTGTGTTTTCCACACCGCTGTTGGTTTGTGTTTCCGTCAGAGGAGCTGAGATGAGTTGAGAAAGCGGCACCGAGGCCCGGTGTGTGGCTGAACCGGGGGGGGGCGGGTGGACCCGGTGTCTCGTCTGCCCGGGTCGGGGTGCGTGCACGGCCCTGCGCTCCTTAACAGCTTTTCAAGGCGCAAGGCAGCCGTGCAGCCGGAGCTCAGCCGCCATATCCTGCGCAGATTAGACAAATTAAAGCAGCACTTAAAGTATATGGACCTGATTAGCCCCGTAATGAAATCAAGCCTGATACACACTCACACACACACACACACACACACACACACACACACACACACACACACACACACACACTTTTTTCTCTTTTCTCCTCCTCTTTCTCTCCCTTCATTCAGTGTTTCACCCTCCAGCCTATAGCCCTCCTCCTCCTCTCCAGCCTCAGCCCTCCTTCTTCCTCCCTCCCTCCCTCTCTCTCTCTCTCTCTCTCTCTCTCTCTCTCTCTCTTTCCCATCTGCCTCTCATTTCTGGAGTAAGTGTGCACTCTAGTGTTGTCTTCCTCCATGAGAGCAGGAGAAGCAGAGCAGAGGACAGGCTGAACTTCCAGCCTCGTTACGCCACGGAAACAATATCCACTGTGAAAACGTCTCACTGTTCCCCCAGAGAAAAAGTGAAACAGGCGATAGATAGATTTCCTCTCTGGGTCAGTTCACGTCTCTGTGCGCGAAGCTCTTCATCCCATCCAACGAAGAGAGTCCTGTGTCACAGAGAGAGGGGAAAATCAGAAGTCACTGGAAAAACGTCTGGTGAAGCTGAACCGACACGACGGCGTGTACGGCTGAACGCTGGACTGAATATTTCAAACATAAAATTGCACATTTTAGGTAATGATTATCATCATAACTAAAAATTCACTAAATTAGTGCGAGGTTTTTTCTTCAGTCGGTGATTTTATGTCTCGGTAATAACAGAAACTAATTTCTGTGATATTTGAGACAACTGCCAAGAATGAGGGAACATTATGAGCCTGTTTATGTTCTCAGGTGGAGAAAAACAAAAATCTACAGCTAATTTTCACATTTAGATCCATTTATTCAACAAAGTATCTCTGCAGAAAAAGTTTAAAATAATCCACATCTGTTTCCCTCATCAGCCCGTTATTCCCGCTTTAATAATCATGAGCTGTTTGTTTTTTAATAGACAAAAATAATCATGCGTTTTTCTATATTTTTTTTTTTCTTGCTTTTGGTTGTTTTTTTCTCTCGTTGAGAAGACGTGATTCTGAAACACCTCATCTATTACTAATTAAATTTGGGTTTTGTCACAACGTGAAGAGATGGTTGTTTGGTTGTTATTGGTTTATATTGTAGAATCTATTGAGGGGGGGAAACTCCCTCAGGCTCCATACGGGGGGGAAACTAATGGCACATCAGATGTGTGAACCTTAATGAACGTGATAAATGGTCTGCACTGAATCTTTGCTTTCGGGCAGATTTGACACCATAAAGAAACCAGCTTGAAAACAGGGCAACGCGATGCTGGTTCGTCTCTGAGATACCCTGGTTTTATCCAGAGCAGAGTGGTACTGGACTGACGGCAGCTAACCTGGTCTGGAGCCCCGTCTTTCAGGTCAAACATTTGCATTTGGACTCAAGTCAAAACTCATTGCTGGTCGCCTTCCAATCAGTCCATCTTTTCCTTTGTGCAACCCAATGTGAGCTCTGGCGTCTAGTCTGACTCAAAGATGCGAACATTCCACCTGAACACCAGTTATTGACACAGCAGGACATGATTCTAACACTTTCAGATTTCCTCATTCCTTTGATGTATTTAATGTTCGGAGGACCAGAGGCAGTAAAATCGGCCCCTCACAGCATGATGGTACCTCCACCGTGCTTTCCAGTATGCGAGCTGGACTTCTCATTTCCCATGTTTCATGATCCTGAAGTGACTCTCGTGCATCTCCAACACGTTTTCTTTTTGGGTTTAGTGTTGGGTGAATGATACATACAGAAAGCAAATTCCACATTGTTCCAGCCAAGTCTGAAGCTCCTGACATGTCCTGCTTACTTCAAATCAGACTCCAACCTGTTAGGTCCAACCAGCCTCTGAATATTTGTAGTGATTAGTTGATCAGGTCCTACAGGGTCGATCTCTTTTGCATTGTACTGTAGTCTCAATAAGCGAATCTCAAGCCGTGTTCATTCTTTTTAACATCTTTAAAGTAATTTCTGTCCTTGTCAACATTAAGCGATTTGGACATATTTTCATATATATAGATCATTTGTGAAATAATGTTGCTCGTGTCCGTCTGAACTGTTCTCCAGTAGCATTGTGTGAAAATTGGGAAGTCCATTTTGATGAAGGAACAGACACAAACTGCTACCAGTCACCAGAAGGTAGAAGACACTGAGTGCAGATGAGTGCAGATGTGTGAGATAAAGCGGAAGCCATGAATAAATGTGTCACTCCGGAGTGTGTTGAAAGGTGCAGCAAGGTGTGGCGCGCCTGACGCCACGTGCTGCATCAGCAACTGTAAGTGCATCGATAAAACTTAAGCAGGGCGCCGTACATGCACTAAATCATGGCGGATAATGAATGCGTCTACGCAAACAGAATCAGCTGTGCCAGATGACTGCGTGTCACGTTGCACTCCGACACCATTCAGTTCCGCAGCTGCACTCGTGCTGAAAAGCCGTCTGTCGTCGAGCCTTTTTATTTGACAGCTGTTCCAAAAAGCCTGCCGTCCTATCTATCGCTCTTTTTTTGACAAACACACTTTTTTTTCTTTTTTTTTTTGCGCCCCCCTCCCGACATGCTCCAACACTTGGGGGGCTTAAAGGATAAAGGAAATGGCATATCGGTTACTCAAGTCCTGTGAAAATGCATGTAATGTTCTCCATAGCTCTTCCACTGTTAATAGAAACAAATCTAAATCACGCCGCGGTGCAGGGCCACGAATCTCTGGTACATTTCTGAAGCGACGGTCATCTGGAAGCCGGCTCGCTGCAGGTTCCATCCTTTCTAATTTAATTCTGACCTTTCCATAAATTCACACCCATTTCCTCAGCCAGGAGACACGGCGGAGGAAGATCTTTAGTATTTTAAATTGAAAGGTTGTAATTGAAAGAGCGCCCGGAGCGGAGAAGAGAAATTAAAGGATGTTCATTTTTTACACTGATACCCCTGAGAAACACCGGGACAGAAGCGTGTAAGGACATCCTGCACGACTCATTGCGAGGAATAAAAAAAAAAAAAAAAGAAGAAGAAAGAAGAGGCACCTGGGAGGCAGCAGTGTGACATGCAGAACGACGTGCACACAACACGGCGCGCAGTCCTTTGTATTCGCCAAGCATGAAATTGCAGCTAATAAGTGGGGAGATTTAGGAGGGTCCGCTTCCGTCGTCACCTTTCGCAATTAAGCCGACCCACTCAGGAGAGCGGGCGGCTCGGCCACAGAGGGGTAATTTGAGAAAGCCGGCCTCGAGGCGGTCCTTTAACAAGCTCCCCCGGATCGCCATGTACAGTACGGCGCTGTGCGGGCAGCTGGCTTTAAGTGGCCGCGCGTCATCCTGAGCACCAACTGACAAATGCACACGCACACACACACGCACACACACCACTTAAAATGAGAAACTCTGAAGCTGCATGCGGCGAGAGGCGCTTCACAAAGCAGCCACACATGCGGCACGCCGTGCGTAACGGTCAGCCCCCAAAAAAGAAAGCGGCCTCCTGTTTGGCGTGAGCAGAGAGACGGTCCACTTCAGCTGCGAGGCGAGGAGGCTGATTGGATTTGAAATTACCCCACCAGATGATCGGCCGCCGTCTGAAGTTTGATTGGCTTCCTTGAGTACAGAGCGGTGGAGGGGGCATCGACCTGCCGACCTCCGGAGGAGCGCCGCCCGGCCCGGGATCCCCGGACGAGAACCGTCATTCGTGCAATCGATCCTCGTCAGACAACAGATGTCGCTTCCTGTTGCCTCCGTCTCGCTCGCCGACCTTTGACTCGCAGATCAGAAGACCCAGGCGAGCACGTCATGTTAAATGGAGACGAGGACAGGGCGATTTGATCATGGCACTAGGTGTTCAGGGTATTTTTGTGATTTTAACTCCCAGAACTTCATGCTCAACTTTGCTGTTTAGACAGAAAGTTTAAGCCAAGTTTTAGCCGATAACAGGTAAAGAAATACTCCAGTATCAATGACCTGCCCTGAAATCAGGCTACGATGCTTCTTCTCTCGGTTTATCTTCAGCTTGTGTTTTTAGATGCTGCTCTGAAGTCTTTCATCTCCTGTTCTGCTGTGTTTTCAAGATGAATCAACCCAAAACCAAAGCACATGTTTGATTCTTGGCCGTCCCTGTTTAATGTGTCTAACTGAAGCTGCTGAGAAGAGTTTTTGAATGACTTCCAAAAAATACCAGATATCAAATATTAAAAACGGATCAAATGGCTCAACGTTGAACCTCTTGTTATCTGGATGCGTTCGTTTTCAAACTGTGGTAGTTCCTTCCAGTGGTTATGCTTTAACAGGCAAACCTGATGATCTTGGGAATTATTCAAGCTTTTAAAGCAATATGAACTTGGCTTCTCAACATAAAATGATCAAACTTTTCATCCTGACAACGTTAAATGACTGCTGTGTTCTTTGATCAGACCGTCCAGTTTGCACGAGCGCTGAATAAAGTCATCAGACTGATGGTGGATCTAAAACTTACTGATTTCTTTTAGCTACACAAATTCAATCCATCCATCCATCCATCCATCTCCGATAACAGTTTTATCCGGAGCGGGGTCACAGGGAGCGGGGCCAGGGTTCAGGGTTCACCCTGGACGGGTCTCGGTCCATCACTCAGATGTCAGTGAACTCAGAGACGCCAGTCAACCAGACACGAAGGTCTTCAGGCTGTGAGACCGTAACACACACATCGAACACGCAAACTCTATCAACCAATGGACATAGGATTTCCGTGGCACGGCCTCCAAGGATTGAAGCAAAACTGGATAAGAGGCTGAAGTAATTAAAAAAAAAATAAAGCAGTGAACTTTTTGAATGTGAAGCCATGTTTCTGTTTGACAGTCTTCCTACTGCTTTCCAGTGAAATTATCAAAACAAACCATCCAGATTTACCGTCCGACTGACATCCAACCAGTATTTTTGTGATATTAGCAAGAAAATCATTCGTTCCGGTCAGTAATTAGCTGTGACGGGCCCTCAGCCTGGTGCTGTGTTGTCAAGTTAAGCTTGCTCGGGCTCATAAACGCTAACAGGTTTTAACACCACACCTATAATTTTCCGATCATCCGTCGCTGCACCAGATCCTGGTGACTCTGTGCTGTCAGACCGGTCCCTGAACACATCACCAGCTGCTCACAGTGTGCCAACAAAACAAAGAAGGCGGAACATTTCCATGTGCTCCGGCGAAGACATTTGGAGAAATGCTGTGACTTTCCGTGGCGTGCTGGTAACTCACTGCATCATTAAGAAAGTCGAGCCAGGACTTTGATATTAACATGTCGTTAATCACAGTGTCTGTGTCCTTTGAGGAGCTGTTCACAGTATACCATATCTGTAAACAGAAATCTCAGGCAGACCCGGACGGAGCGGCCCAGCCCTGCGAGCAGCTGCCTTAAACACAAATCTAATTGACCTCCCAGGGCCAAGCCCTCATAATGCAATAGAAACTTAAGCCCAGAGATCAGCATTGATGGAGAACTAATGCTATCCCCCAGCTCGGCAGATGACCGGGCTGTGGATTTAAGAGGCAGATTTGATTACCCCTGTGTTTGTAATTGGCTAATGTGTGAAATGGGAAGCGCAGCCGAAGCGTGAGACTGCAGAAGAAAGGAAGCAGTCCGGATCCGAGGCCGCTCGTCGACTGAGAGATGTGTTGACTTGTTGTCACTGAGGGAATCCGGCGCTGTAAGCACTCGCTGGATTCAGTCTGCAGTAAATGTTTTTGCCACCTTTTGTTTTGGCTTTGTCTCCCTGCGCCATGCCAATAAAATACCCTTTTGCAAGCGAAACCAAACTATATTGAATGGAAGAACTGAGGGAGGCAGATGGGAAATTGAATGAATTCTCGGTGCCTTTTCAATCTCAAACTGTGGCAGTTTTCTCCTCCGAGAGCATTAATTTCCCTCAGTCAATATTAATCTTTTGCTCGTGACATTTGCAACTCTGCATTTAAATGAGATTTCTTGATTTGTTTCTCAATCTGCTGCACCTGGCTGTGTCGTTCACTGTTCTCCCTCTTTTTTCCAGCAAATTTCAGAATGTCCTGTTTCGGCTTCAGACGCCTCCTCGCTGAGGGATTTACTCCTGAATAATGACAGACGACGATAATGAGAAATCTCCACCAAATAGTAATGGAAACGGCGGGAGCTGATGGAAAACACCCAAAGCAGAGTTAACTTTGTGAAGGAGACACGGCGAATTAAAGGGTCACGCTGGTTTTCCCATCAATCAGAGCAGATGGACGGAGACAGAGTCTGGATGTCAAAACTTCAATTTAAAGTCTGCACGCACACGATTATCTGTGAAGTATGGGTGTCTTTTTATGCGCACAACATGCACTGAAAACTCAACAGAGTCCAAGACCTGTTGTGGGACATAAATTCTAATGAGACAAACCAACTTATAACAGAAGCTTTTGTGCAAAATGTAGTATTTCAATGCAAATTCACTGAAAACAACTGGATTTGGTGATATGTCTTGGAAAACAAATAACACACATCTTTTTAAACCCATTCAGGAGTTTCATGCAAACCAGTTTGTTTCATCATTTCCATCAGAGAAAGTCCAACAACATGAGCTCTAAAGCACGCCCAGCTCCTGACACTCCAGCCAGACGCTGTAGAATCCAGATTCTGAAGTCATGAATCAGCCCTTTAAATGTAATAATATGATGTCAGACTGTATTAGTCCCGACTTGGCCCCTCAAACATACAGTACAATAACATCACAGCTTGTTAGATCATTTTATTTCACCCCATTTCAGGCTGCATCACATATATGTCACTCTGCCCTATTAAGTCCAACAATATATGGGGACAATAAGTGGGCACTTATGCAGGGATGATTGAGAAAATGCCTGCATCAGCCTTTATCCACTCGAGGAAAATAACTAATACGGCAGAACATAATAATGACAGGAATCCGCCCATTCATCAAAATGAGGAACGGCGCAATTTCTCCGCTCATCAAGCACCACTGACCCTCCGGATGGGAGAACTTTATTACAGCTGGCACTTTGGAGTTATGTGCATGCAGCAGGCAGTCGTAGAGTTAATGTAGGAGATCTGTTCACCACTCCACGCCGATACACAGACGCCAGTCTGAGGGGGACGGACGCGCGAGCCACGAGTCCCGCCGAGGTTCTCTGAGGACTCGTGAAAGTGTGTTAACTGAGAATCGTGTTTTACACTGCAAATAATGTGTCTGACGCTGAGAGCAGGCTGTGAAGGTCGGGAGAGCGAATGTGAATACTCCAACAGAAACACAAACCCCAGCTTTTGGATTCACTTTTAAAAAGCACAAATATCTCAATTTCCCTTTTTGAGCTGGTGTTTTAGTTTTTATTGTTGTTTTGAAGCATTGACTTTTAATTTATTGGACATTCGCCACTGAATTAAAAGTGTACTATGTTTACTATTTCCAGCTGCATTAAGCAGCAGGTACTAAAAACAACATTTTTCAAAACTGAAATAAAACTTCTGGCTTTAAACATGACTTCCAACACTAACTAAAGCAAAGACAAAAAAATATTGTATCCAAAGGGAATTACATACTGTGTAGGCCTGTCATGAGTCTGAGTTGGAGGTTCATTGTTGTATTTGTCACATGATGAACATTAGATTCTTAATTTGTGGAATTCCTTCATTAATGTACCTTTGTACAGTATAAAGAATAGAAATGTGCCTTCTGATATACTTTCACATAGGACTCAGCTTAAGTAAAAATGTCATAGAAGTTGTTAACTTGCAGCTAAATTAGCTAAAGATGACGCCGTGAGCCACCAGGTCAAGCCTGGACTTTGAGTATTTAAGAACCAGCTTGGTTCTTTTGAATTACAAGAAGGAAATTCAGCATAAAAGCTGATTTGTAATGCTATTTACAATAACCCGGCAGAGGAACGCCTGTCAAAGAAGTGAACTGCCTGATGGAATATCTGTTGCTCCTTCTCTGGTAGTTTAATACTGAACAGAAGTAAAGTTCATCGGAGAGAAATCTGATGCTATTTTAAGATTAAAGCAGAGGTCTTCAACAGGGCATCAACACATCCAAGAAAGAGGCAGAATATATTTTCCGTCAGTGAGAAATGCACTCTCTCGAACATTTCTGTAGAAAAAAAAAAAGCAGGGTTTGAACAGCTCAATTATCCTACAGCGGACAGACACTGAAATTGGCCCCAGTTGATGAGAAGTTTGTCTAAACTACAGTAATAAGGTGGTCAGACCCCCTCATTCCCTGTTCTTCACACACATTTTAAATAAACATGTGAGGAGTTGTTCATGGCACGAGGCCCAGGATATGAGCACAGGATTTCTGCTCCATTTCTTCATCAGCTTTCAGGAACTCCAGGGCCTGGAAAGTGTTGAAGATGCCCCGGTGGCCAAAAAAAGAATGAACGAGATTCACTTACAGATTTCTGCCGAACTTTAGTTGTTGTAAAATACCAAAACTCTCACTTTTCTTGGATCTTACATACAGCCATGCAAAGACCATGTGATGAAGTTCTTTGAGAATACAAACAACGCCGTGTTGTTGTTCTATAGTGAGAACTCAGTTCAGTTTCTGAATCGGTGCAATGTGCTGAGTGACAGTGGAAAGTGGGGCAGCCCTGGGATGAACTCCTAATTTTTGCCCCTCCTTGTGTTTCCGAGGCAATACGTGGGTGAATACAGTTCAGCAAAGATTTCTGACTGCAGCCTTCAGATGCCTGATGCATAAATAGAATACCCTCAGAGGGAGATATTGAGAGTACTAGAGGCACTGAATCAAAGCAGTAAATGAAGACAGAACAAGAAACAGTTTATAACATCCACAGATGGAAGTGACAGAAATACCCGCCGAGCAAATCAACAGAGTCTCTTCTGTCCTTTAGGAGGATTCAGAAGTAATCAAGGAATTCTGCTAAGTTCTTTCCATATCGGAGAGGTGATAATCTGATGTTTAATCACTTCCTGAAGGTAATCATGGAGTTAACTGTCAGGTACGCCCTGTGGGTTTTCATACAGATGCATTTCTGCGCGAGGACAAGTAGAATAGCTAAACCCTACAGAGGATAAATTCATAAATCTCCACCCACACTTCTCCATGTCGCAGCCTCCCTCTGTTTTTCTCACACTCGCAGGCAAACATTGGCTCGCTAACTGGCTGAAAACCTGGGTAAACACAGGCCTGGTGAGTGACACATCCTGTGAAAAAGTACGATCGTGCAAACTTAAGAAAGCTTCGCTCCGTCACTCCGTATCCAGAGATGAAAGAGCCGAACGCTGTTTGCATGAATGCTAATCAGACAAGCAAATCTTTGTTTAGGTGTACAAACGCAGATCGCAGCAGACGGGTCAGCGTGCTGTCCAACCTGTAGATTTACCTCAAACTCATTCTGACGTTTACACCTCATCAAGACGTTCTCTCTAAGGCAACTTCAGTCACACAGAGGCGTTGAAGATGCCCGTCTGCAGCGCGTTGGTCTTCTTCATAACAGGAACAGGGCAGCAAAACAAGCTGGCGATGGTTTAGAATGCTGACTAACGGACAGCGGTGTCCTAGAAGGTAGAGCCAGATCTTGTAGTTTGCAGGTTCAATCCCCCCCTTGAGCTGAGGATGAGTCAGTGCAGAAAAAGAAATTTCCCCAAGTGGGTTAATAGATTATGATTAGTTCAGTTTAGATGGTTAGCATAGTGAGAGCACTTAGACTGTCTACTGCTGACGCTGAATGGATGGATGTCCGTCTGCAGTTTGGCTCTTCAGCCGCCTCTGGCGCTCTGACCTCCACTTATATTCACTGACGCCTCAGTTTCTGCTGATTTGCTAAATGTTTATTTAAAGCTAGGGTTGGCGATCTTGGAAAACTAGCATGTATTCGAATGTACCATCTCCCCAAGGCTCCGCCCAGCTCCCACCCCATTGGAGGAGTTCCCGCTGTTATGGGGGGAACGCACTGGACGCGGCAGCGCCGCGCACGGAGTTTCTGATCGGCTCCCATCTTAACCACCTATCTGACTGCTCGCACACAACGCGCAGGGCCGCAGCTCGCTCTGCAGCGCGCCCGCTCCGCTTCGTTCTACTTTTCACGCGAGCCGCAAGCAACATGCGCACTGGACCAGGGTCAGTGTACGCCATTGACATGTACGCGCAGGGGGCTGGTAAAATGGCGAAGGGATTTGATTGGTTTAAAAAAAGGTGTCCCCTCAAGACTATTGGTTGCTGTTTTTCCCGTTTTACTCCTGCTGTAGATAGCGGATATTTTCCGCTCTACTTTAAAAACACGCTATGAATTGCTTCCCATCGGGTCACAAAGATCATTTTAACCAGTATTTTAAAAAAATGTATCTCATTCAGATCGCCAACCCTAGCTTTAAATTTGGCTTCATGGATGGATTACAGGGTTCCTCGCGTTGCTGTGAGTCCGGTCCGTTGTGGCTTCACACACAGTGTAAGATTTAAGAAATGTGGCTGTCAAAAACATATAGTGCTAATTGTGTTTCCAGGCGAGCGGAGTCCGACCTCATGTTGATATCGAGCTCGGTGGGGGTCACGCCATCTGTTGCAGCACTTTGTTCAATCTTTATGAGTCTGTATGTTCCTGGCTGCACCGTGCTGCAGCAGAGTGGATATAAGAGCGGTCAGATGGATCCCCTGATGGTCCTGCATGATGGATGGCAGAATGTGTGAACGCATACATAAATTGTCAGCATTGTGTTCGTGTCTGGGTCTGTAAACGCTACAAAAGAACACATTCACGCGTGTTGTCCCGCCACATAGACGTTCTGAGGAGGGCATGTGAATTGGCCGAGTGTGAATACCTCAGAGTGTCGCGCTTCACATGAAGATGACGGAAATAGAATGGAACGGATTTTGGTAGCAGCGACGTGGAGGTTTGACACCTCGGTCCTCATGCTGAGCTGCTTGCAGTTGGCTCGATCAGAGGCAGAATGTGAGAAATTGCATTAATCAACAAATTTTTCTGCCAATTTACCAGGAATTAATGACATAATGCTTCAATTTACCAGTAATCACGAGAACAAAACGCTTCAAAAGCAGATCTGCAGGACTTTAATGAACAAACGTGCGACAACTTGAGAATTCCATATCAGTCCAATGAGAGTTTGGTGACCAGATCTTTCACTGAGGCTCCAACAGAAAGTGCAGACTGTTTCATCCTGCAGTCGCTGCTTTTCTGGGATCACGGGAAAAAGCACATACACAGTGTCACAAAATAATTTTACAGTATCTACCCACAACATCAGCGACTTGGCGTACGGGGCTTAAACTCCTTCAATCTAGCCTCCATTCAGCGGAGCAGCGGCGTGCCCCGAGTGTGGGGCTTGTAATAATGGCTGCGCTGGTTGGCTGGCAGAGGGGGGCTGACGGAGCGCCTCACATGCATTAGAGCGGTACAAGCTCGCTGATGAGGCCTGCTGAGAGACGAGCGAACGGCCTCATCTCTCTGAACAGGCTCACTCCGCGCAATGGGACTTGATTAGAGAGGATATGATTCATGGTTCCCGTTGGCTTTCCACTGCAGATTACTCTCGTTCCTCCTTTTGTCAGTCGTTCTCTCTCTCTTGATCTAAACGCAGACAGCGGCAGGTCTTGGGGGGGGGGGGGCCCGGGTTTTAAGCCACACCAGATGGCAACAAATTGTCATTTTTCTCTTTGGGTTGTATTTGGAGCGCAGTTGAAAATGGCAGCGAGATGTTTGACGTGAGCTATAATTGAGGAAGTTGCATTAACAGCTGTGACATTGGCTGATTAATCGAAAGTAGAATGGGGGCCCAGAGAATAGCTACCCCCCCCCCCCCCCAACCGACAGCTCACTGCATCCACATTTGCTTCCGATTTGGTCGTTCCGATGAAGAGCGCGCTCGACGTTTCGCTCCGCCGCAAACGTCTGTCTCAATTACAACTTGCCGGAGTGAAGAAGGCGTCAAGGGTCAAATACTTTCCCCTTTACTTCCAGCTTCCAGCCTCACACACGTGAGCGTCACATGAAAGGTCAGAGCTGTGAACTTCAGATGCCGCGGCGGGATGGAGGCTTTCTGACGGCTCATTCCGGCCTCGCCGAGAGTCGCCGACTTGATTTATTAGAGCAACCCCAGCATTCACAAGACATTTGTTATCTTGCTCCCCATTTAAAAAGCCTATTCATTTCACAGTAATTAGTTGTTGATAACAGCCCCTACACGCCTCCAAAACGATGCCAGAGCTCTGGAAGGATGGCCTCCGAGGGGGTCGGGTGTGCGGGGGGCCCCGTGAAAGCCGATCGGCCCTCGGCAGGGAGGCTCCGGCGGGGCTTATAACCCTAATGTGTGAGTCATAAACACAGGAACCAGTGAAACACAGTGGTATAGTAAGTGCTAATGGTTTAAGGAGCTTTCATTTATGGCCTTTGAAAAACGTAAAGTGCTTTGGAAAACTGCCAGTCAGGAGTTTGTTCCAAATGTTCTGTCAACATCATTTTGGCAGGCAGTGTGTGTGCATGTGTGTGTGTGTGTTACACAGTATGGGTCCACTTACCTTATGAGATGCACAAATTAATGACAAAACTTGGCTACAGGAAATAGTGCGCATTGTAAAAAGAAAACACCTACGAGTCTAATACATGATCCTCCGTACGAAAAGTTCGGCCCATGCCTGAAAAAATACACAACAACCACAAACGCTTGTATCAAATGGCTAATTATGTTTCCCTCCTGGCAACGTCGCGAATGTTTAATGCTGGGTTTATACAATATGCAGTATGGAGCGCACAGTCGGGACAGGATTTCAAAGCCTGCAATGGAACGGAAGATAATAAAATTTATAAGGTAGAAAATGTGCAGCCAAAAACAGTGCAGCAGACTGTCAGTGCTGATATAAAAACACTGCTTAATTTATTCAGAGCTACTTGGATTGCACACTATTTTAAATAATTATATTAACAGTAGCTAATACCAATGAAATAATAAACCTTGCAGTATAGGACAGAAATATTCAGCATTCAAATAAATAAATAAAACATTGACAGACAAAACCAGTCGAAATGCTTGAAATTCTTTCTTTCTGTCTGTCTTTAAAGCACCTGTTCTTGTTCCTGGTTCTGGATCTGGTCCTGGAATGTCAATGCTCAAACTCACCTGATAGTAAATTCATGTGTGTTGCAGAGAGAAGTGTGAAGTGTGTAGCTGTGTTTTCATCCCACATTTGAGATGGATTTCAGACATATGAAATAAGACCCAGAGAAAAGTACCCAGAGAAAAAAAACCCACACATGACCAGGAAGAACGTGCAAACTCAGCTCAAAATTCCCTCAGACCTGGATTCAGTCCAGTGATTCTCTCACAATTCTGCCTGTTTTGCTCCGTGTAGTTCTTTCACCATGTGGCAGTCAGAGAGTGGCAGCAGGTCGTTTGTGCTCCTTTAGTGTCGTCTTGCTGCAGAAGGTAAACTCACGACGCTGGCTCCTCCCCTCTGGAACGCTGGCCTCCTCCAGCCCTCGTCTGGCCCGTTCTCACACTGTGCAGGCTGTGACTTACAGCCGTGTGGATCCAGCGCATCCCCAGCACCCTGCCTCCACTTCACACTCCACACCCGATATGAAAGGTCAGAGGAACGTAACGGCCGACGCGCGTCCTGGGCTCTGTAGCTGCATTAGCTGATTGGGTCTCACTTTTCTCCACACAATTCATGAAATAAAATACTAAAAATGCATTATTTTACCAGTTTTGTTAATCTACACCAATGCTGAAGGTCTGAAATGTCCCAGCATGTCTGGATTTGTTGGTGCTGAAGCCGTAAGTTTAACGTTGGGCTGCGTGAACATTTTTTATGTCCTATTTTATTTCCACAATATTTTATATTGCACAGCATTAACTCTTTTTACTGCCTAAAATACCAGAGTCTTTTCAGTGTAACAAGCATTTTGTTTGATAAATGCTGTTTGCGCGTCTTGCACGGTCGCTGTTTTTAACCTTGAAGAAGCAGAGCCTCATGAACGCTGCTGGTCTGGGCGTGTCTGCGTTCAAAAGAAGAACGCTGTGAGTGACTGATACAGGCTCAGTCATGGCGAAGATCGATTCAGTCAGATGAGGCTGAAGGACAATGAATAATGAAACCAAGTGCTCAGTTTTATGTGGGGACTTTGTACTTTGTCATTAAAAAAAATCTAACCATAAACAAGGTGGTTATAAAATCACCGAATTCTGTTATGGATGACGTTCAGTACTTTATGGATTTCCTATAGCTACAATAAAGATCTTATTGTTCAATTTTATGAACATTAACCATTTCCTAGAATAGTCTGATCAATTTTTTTTTTTTTTTTTTTTAAGCATTTTAAAATAATTCCCAGAAGTTGACTGGTGAGATCAGTGTAGTAAACAATCGAACAGTGGCATATTTTGAATTTGTAGGCATAAAATGCCATGCATTAGGATGAAAATGTTAAGACGATTTAGATTCAAGAGTGAGAGGCATAATAGAAAGATATAAAGATAAATAAAAAGGTCAGTTTAAATTGAATAATAAGAAAGAGAAGCTATCAGAAATGTGATGGAACACACACACACAGGCGCACGCTTTGAAAGTCTTTATTCTTATCAAAAGATTTCGATTTATCATCTGCTTCTCACTTCAGGCTTAGACGTGCTCGTCTAAAACATCGTCCAAAATGCCAAATGTATTGACCAGCGGTCATAATGTTTTGCCTGAGTGATTTAGTTTTCCCGTTCGGTTGGAGGATTTTTGTCTTTCATACTGTAGCGAAAACATCAGAATATGTTTACTTTGACTTTTGAAGAGGTTTAGGGTTTCAGGAGGGTTTAAGAAATTAAAGCTCTTTTATTTTCGGCGGGGTTCATGTGTAGTGCACGGTGCATTTTCACAGCTAGAGATCAGGGGGTTAACGTTTTCGGAGGGAGGGTGATAGACGAATAGATGGAATTGTCTGGAGACTAATCTGTCACGCCCTGAATACAAAGGGCAAACCCAAACGCCTTCATGTCTCATTCCCTTCCGCCAGCCCCTGAGTTAACGGTTAATAGGTTAATCAGATTTAGTTTTGAGCTCGGTTTTGTGGAAAACACGAGTGCTCTGAGATACAATCACACCACTGTGGACCCGGGGAAGCTCAAACACACCTAGCATGAGACGAACCCGCCGCGATGCAGGCGAGCCGCGAGCGCCGACGCAGCTGCCAAAATCGGTCATCGAGGGGTTTTTGGGTCAATCTCAACTTAGGAGCATGAGATTTGCCCGAGCATGTTTTGCCAACAGTAATAACAAATCGCCTCTGGACGCATGTTCCATGGTCTCTTTCTGTGCCATGTGTATTGTTTGACCTGAGCGTAGCGGGATCATTATCCCGTGTTAATATCGCAGTCGTGTCGGGTTCATGTTGGGTTCATGCAGAGTTCACATCAAAATGCGCAATGAGACCATGATTTGACGGGAGACAGTGAGCCTGTCGCTGCCTCCGGTGAAAATCCCACTTTCGAGTCCAGATTATTCATTACGTTACTTCCCATGAATACTTAAGAAAATTGCTACAACTAATTAAGTTTATTTACTTCATATTATGGTGATTTATGCAGAGTGTATATACAAAGTCTGGATTAAAATCAGAGATGTCGATGATGTGAAATGCATCTTGGCTCCATGTTGGGCTTATTGATCCAACATCCTCATTTCAGTCCCTCGTCTTTTCCTGGTTCTCGTTTTTTTCCTAATGGTTAAAGTCCTTATCCACATTTTATACATTTTGAAACCCTTGAGTCATCTTTGGAACTACAACATGAAACTGTGCCTTCATTTTGTGAAAATATAGCGATGTTCTACTTCTAAACGCAGCTCCAATACCAATCACACGAATACCACAATCCCTGTTCGGAACTTGTTATGTACTAAACAGCAGCAACAACAACAGGCTTTCATTAAAGATATTAGGTTTAATACAGTCAAAACCTCTTAACATCCCTTGGGTCCATCTATTCTACTGCTCCCAACCCTTTTCTTCCCAGAGGACCACCAGGCTGGCGACCTCCACGGATTCATCAGAATGATACAGTGACGCCAAATAAAAGTGGAAACCTTCAAAGTAAAAGCATTTGGATACGAAATTATTTACCGCATTCCCAAAGAGCTCTACATCTCCCCTCTGTTCTTTTGCTGCTTTCTCTCAGGAGTTCGGTCTTTCTGTGCCTGGCCCCTGGACTCCTGCTTGGTTTCCTGATTTCTGGAGGCTTCAGACTTGAACCTCCACATTGATCCAGCTCAGCCTGAAGCTCCTGTCTGTAACCTTCCCTTCTCTCAGCGAGTTAACCCATCGCTCCACATCCAGGAAACATCTCGACACTTTGATTGATTGTAAAACCTGCTGAAAATAAACAGTTGAGCCCTGGATCAGTGACCACGCCTCAGCAGGCCCTCTTTCACTTTCAGCGTTTCAACTCGAAGTTGAATCTGTTTTTAGCTGAAAGCTGATTTGAAAATGAGCTAATTTAATTCAAAGGAAAGTTTGGGTTGGAATTTGGGTTTGAGGAGCAATACTGTATTTGGTGCTGATGGTCTGCATGAGCACTCTTGAAGGTCTAGCCATGTGTGAGTTTCTGAGAGTTTTAAAGGACCGGTGAAACATTTATGGCGCAGTGAGAAGGGAGTGTTGCAGTCTGAGCCGGCGGAGCGCTGTCCTGGTCTTGTCACCGGCACTGTCCCCACAGTGAGAGCAGCAACAGTACAGGCCGCGATCAGACGGGAAGGGAAGGCCTCTGAGTGCTCGCCATTTATTATTCAGCGCAGTAATGTGGTGTGGAGGAAATCCAGTCCTCAGGAATCCATCGGGCAGAATTTGCTGGTGTGCCGAAGGCTTGAAGAGAGTGAAACGTCGATCCTCCTCACATGCTGGTTCCTTCACTCATCCTTTCATTTCACTGGCTGTACTTGAAAAGCCACGCCAATACAGGTAAACCTGCTTGTTGTGATGCCATTCTTTTTTATCCTCCGCTCAATTTTTAATACCAGCGATAGAGATAAATCTTCCGTTACAAGTCCCCACAGACGAGCCGGAGCCATGAATCATCGCTTTACCGTTTGCTCGGGATGCTGATTGCGGCAAAACGATAACGACAGGATGCACTCACATGATGAAGTCACCGTTTGACATGAGCAGAATCATACACCCCGCACCGCGACATGACACACTGCGTGAGGCGACCGCGGATGCTTTCTCTCAAGCAGGGACACATTGGTTGACGTGTCTCCGGACCCCCGAGCTGCCATCCATCAGGTTGGGCTCAGCACCCGGGACAAATTCTCTTCTCATCATTTATCTGGATCCTTGTTTTGTTTTGTTTTTGTTTGTTTTTTTTTCTTTTTCCGACTTCACATGCGAGCCGTCGAGCCCATTTCTGCTCCCACTAATCCCTCCATTTTAATGCTTGTCCACATCGGGCTGGGCCACATTAAACCGATGATTAATGATGTATTGATTGGGCTCTGTTCTGCCGCCGAGCCAAGGTGCTGAGTTGACAGCGCACTTGCTTATCTGAGCCACCCAGCTTGCCAGAGGAGAATGTTTCCTGCAGGGAAATACAAAGGCCCAGGACACACTGGCGAGCAGACACACATTTGTACACTTTTGTTTTCCAACCGTGCAACAACAAAATCCTCACAAAATGTTCATTTTGATGTGGTGATGGATGTTTTGTATTTCCCCATTAATGAGAAGTTATTGTTTGCTGAATTATCTGCTGGGTTTTGGCAAAACAGGTTGAAGTAAATTTTATGGAAATGTAGATTATCAGTTCGTAAAAGGGAACAGAATTGGATTTGAATAAGGCAACAATACAGATCAGTTTAAAACTCATTAAAATGAAACTTAGCTTTAATTATATATGTAAAAGTTGCCCCAAAAGTGCAAATGCTCATATACTTCTATATGAGACATGTATTATATTGTAAAACATGTAAAAACATTGATAAGATAGAATCCAGCACAGGCGGATGACAGTCTGCTGATAAAAGCCGTGGGGAGCCAGCTGAAGAAAAGCCTCTTACTACATTAACAGCACCATTTTCATGTAACAACCAACTTAGTTTAAGACAGACAGAATCAGAAACAACCTGAACATTTCCAGATATTGTATATCAGAGTGTTTGGTTTACAGTAATCTATGAGCATAAACAACTCCTGGTATCTTATGAGATCCTAACAGCAGCTAAATATTCTATTGTTGTGAAGGTCAACGAGCTGAAGTGGTGGTGTGGAGTTCTAGTTTTTCATAGCTTTACCTTCAGTGCATTTTGTTCGCGCTTCCACACGAGGAAAACTGGTTTTTATGCAGGCAGACCTTCAGTAGACCAGGGCCTATAAAGTGTCCAGTCATTCAGTCTGAGCAGAGCGTTACATTTCATTACATATCACGAAAACAGATTTGTTCTCTACGTCTGATTCTGTTCAGTCATGTCAGCTCACATCCTAATCAACGGTTAACTAATGAGAATAAATAAAGTGCATATTATAGAGACTGATTAAGCAGTCTTGCCTGTACAGAATTACTCTTCATTTTGCATACCAGCTGAACCTGGCTAAACAAACCAGACAATGTATATTTACATGACTTGATCAGGGCTCACTGCTGCAGTGCAATCAAGACTCATTCATGCTCTACGTACTCAGACAAACAGACAGTGAAAACCTCTGGGTACTCTCATGTGTCCACTGCATTGAAACGATTGTTTGGACAACAATCCACCAGAGGTGCTGCTCTGAATCAAAATACTTGACAAACACCAAAGAAAAGAGTAGCATTCTTCTTGGAGTGAATAAGAAGGTCGTCAAGGGAAAATTTCACTGGCAACTCATGAGGAAATGCTGCTGGTCATATTTTTGGGAAACGGGCTCGATAGAAGGCAGCGGTATTCTGTGAGGCATCCAACACTTTATGGAGTCACACGGTCACTTCAAATCTCTGCACTGCGCCCGATGGTAACTGATGGTACTACACCCGTTGTTACTGGTGGTACTGCCCAAATGGTTATTGATGGTACCGCTTCCATGGTTGCTGGTGGTACTACCTGTTTCGTTGGTATTTGTACGTTTTTAGACAGAAAAGCTGACAAAAATGTTTTGTGCATCTAACTTTGAGCATAAACGATCCTTCAGTCTGTTACACTGTTGTACTTTGCTATAACATTATGTTCAACGACAGGTGGAGTAAATAACAGAGATTATCTCTTTATCACTGCACCTGTTAGTGGGTGGAATACATTAAGCAGTGAGAGGACATTTTGTCCTTAAAACTGATGTTTTTGAAGCAGAGAAATGAACCAACTGGTCATTTTACCGTTATACATTGTGCCTGTAAGTTCATTAGCTCACAAATAGCTGTAATTACTTTTTAAGGAATATTTCATGATATTACTTTATTATTTCATATGGATTCACTCATGGATGATGATTTGAGCAGCATTTGATTTGAAGGTGTTGCCAGTATTTCATTTCAACTCATTTGAGATTTTCAGCGAGCTCTTCCCACTCATCATTACCGCGTTCGTATAACCATCAGCCTCTTCTAGCCTGACCTTTACCATTCTGAAGAGCACATTTTTAGCACGGCGGAGTAAATTACCTGTATGGAGATGACATTTTCCATCTAATGTTCACTTTGAGGCAAAATTGGTATCTTCCCCAATCGCACATAATGGAAAAAAGGAAAAGTCTGATGTTCTCCTTCCATTACATTCACCCCTCCCCAAGACACACACACACACACACACACATTCTGTCTGAGTCACTCCTGTTTTTTCTCCCACACACCCTTTTTTCTCTCTCATGGCCCACGTGCGCTTTTTCAGCTGCAATCTATTACCCGCTTCGCAATCTGAACACTGTGCAATCTCTCGTCCGACCATCCTATCTCCCACCGCCCCCTCTTCCTCACCCTTCCTCACTTCCTTGTGTCTCCTCGCCCCTCGATCCGTTTCCCTTATCTCTGATTTCTCCCCTGATTGGCAGATAAGTATCGTTTTGAAGGGCCTCCACAAGTCGCTACCTTCTCATTTCCCGGCTGAAATGGCTTTTCTGCCTATTTGCACTGTCAGTGATCATACAGAATACTCCCCGTGTGGTGCGTTGATTCCTATCTTCTGCTCAGAAACAGTAAAAGAAAGAGGCGGAGCGACTTCTTTTTTTTTCCCAGAGTCACCTTTAAAAAGCTGCTGTTTTTATGTACTCCCCCTTCTGTCTGTAATGCGTGTTTCTGGACTGGTTTTGGACGCAAAAGGTCACAGAGTTATTCCCATAATGCACTGCAGAGCCCCGCTGTGAGCGGCGACGTATACGTGGTGAATCTCCCCGTGTGTGTCCGCGGGCCAAATGGCTTTGAGTGTAGGCTGTTTGTGTTCAGCGACAGCAGTGACGACGCTACCCGCTGTTCCGCTGATGCCTCCACGCCGCTCGCAGCACAGCCGGAGCAGAAATCAAGACAAAGTGCAGCGTTGAGTCACGTTCGACAAAACTTCTAAAGACTTCACAACTTTCAGCATTTAGGCATATCGGTAACTCTCCCACTGGTTCAAAAGAGAGCGAATAAAACAACCATTCAGACAAATTCTACAACATCAAGATTTTTCTGTCAACACAGATAGATTTTCATTCAAGCTGACATTTGACACGTTAATTATTTTGTGCCCAGACCTATAATCTGCCAAAAAGCGCTGTCAGTGGATAAGTGAATAAAAAAATTTGCACTTTGCGTTGTTTTTATAAATATGAAAAGTGCTATATAAATAAAATTTGATTTGATTTGATTTGATTTAAAATGTATAATTTGCCTGTCTGTATCCTCTCTAGTGAACTGGTTATGGAAAGATTTACTGATATTGATAAAGTACAAGACTATAAATCACGGCCCACATCAGTTATATGATTTATTCCATGAAAACCTTTTATCAGAAATGTTAATATAACTTGAACATTAAAGACAATCACACATTTAATTTGATTAGGAATACGAAGGACCACTGTCAGACCTAGTTTGTATTACTATTGAAGACTATCGATCATTTTTAATTTTTGTCTAAAAAAGAATTTCATAGATAATTTGCATGTGAGCTCTCTTTTTTGATTTAATTTCATTTCACAACCTTTGTGGAAGACAGCTTGCACACAAAGTAGAGGGGATCCTTTTATCCTACAGCCTGAACTCACAATGGAAATGCTGTTTGAGATAAACACACTGTACCACATCCCAGCAGTGTCTCACTGACCGATGTAATGTTACTTTCGCTCACTCCCACAAGTTTCCATAGCGAACTATTGCATGACTGCACGGCTCATTGCTAAAGTTTAAAAAAAAAAAAGCTGCTTCTGATGTGACTGCACTGGTTTAAATATTTAGATACCGTCAGCATTTTACAGAGTGAAGCACATTATGTGGTCATCTACCCATTACTGGCCTGCTGTAAACTCCTCTAATAGAGTACCTGCACTAATGAATGGAAAAGAAAAAATAGGAAAAAAAACATCTCAGGACTGTTACTGTTAGTGAAGACATTAGTTTTCTTTTCTTTTCTTTTCTCTCACCCTCTCTCATGTGATTCATTTATGAGGGAGAAAAGCATTCTCCATAATGAGTCCACTCTAGAAGCACGTGCACTGTATTTACACCCTAAAATGTGTTTCCGATTAAGTTATCAATAATGGAAGAAGTGTGCAGAGTAGATTAAATCACTGCTACCAGACTCTCTTGACTCCCTGTTGAGCCTCTCATCCTCTGCATCAGCCGCTTTAATAAAACAGTTAGCTGGATAATTATCTTTCTGAAGGGACTGAGCGGTGCAGGCAGTGCTGGATCACTGCTGCAGGGCCTCCTCAGGCTCGGTGTGAAGACACCAGTGCATTTCCATACCCTCCATCCATAGAGTGCTGGACTCAGCCTGCAGGCACGATTTGGAGGAATCCAGATTGATTCTTCACTTGCATGATTTGCGTTCACTCTCACGCAAAGCTGTTCTAATTTAATTAGAGGTAGAAAAAGTATTTGAATAAGTCCAAACACACAGTTCTATTCACAACAAACAGTGATTTACTGAGTTGCTGGGGACTAACTGGGGTGTTATGGTTGTATATCCTGCAACAGATCCAGTTACTGTCGTCTCTTGTGTCTGGAATAGTGCCCAGCTAAGTCTGTCATTCAGATGCCATTAAGCACATATCGCTAGTGAGAGTTGTCACTCATTGAGTGCAGATGACTGACACTGAGCCACGATGTGTTTGTAGGGTTTGTGTGTCGTCTGCTCGGAGATCGATATATCTGGACAATCTGTACACAAACGTTGATCTGAAAAGATGATTCTAATAAAAGTGATGGTTGAATACATCAGTGTGGAGTGAAGACATGACGGAACGAGACTCAAACTCTTGACTCTGACAGTACAATCAGCGAAGGTGCATGGGAAAAAAAAGGAATAAGAAATTATTTTCATGGCATGACCAGTATGGAGTTTGATGGGACACAAGTGTAAATAATGGAGGGGACAGCTCAGATCATTCTGGTGAAGTGATAAAAAACATGAAATTAATGGGAATCAGTAAAATTGACAACACTCCAACCACTAACATACAAGAGACATAAACAACGTTTGACCAAAATCTGTAATGATAAGAAATGTTAAATGACAGTACAGCCTTCATAAAATCTGAATAAGATGTATGACCTGATCATGGATCTCTGAAGCTCTTTGTTGCTCGTTTTTGTATCATTATTTATTAAGTGGTAACAGAATTTCATTGAGTTGGAGCATCTATGAATCGTCTTCACACCTTGATCCCTTCATTACTGGGCATAAGTTCCATCAGATCAGTCAGGATTTTCAGTGAGTGCCTGGATTACAATCAAGACTTGATCCTAACAGCAAGAGTGGAAATGTTTTCAACTTGAAGGACTTGAAGTAGAAAATAATTTCACTTCAGATTGCTACGGTTCGGCCACCTTGCAGCACCGTCTTACTCGGCACTTTTCCCCAGTTTTAGTCATACAGACTCTAACTCCCCAAGCTAAGATGAAGGAAGTGCAGAAAGGTGAGGGACGGTCACTGCTGTAGAGACAAACTGTACTGAGTCTTTTCCTGTTGACACATCTTGAATGACACATTGGATTTCTTTAAAGATGCTGCCTGGTTTCTTAGGAACCGGTTAACAGGTACCATAACATTTACTAGGAAAGCTCAATCCTGTCGATGTTTTCTAATTTCCTCTTTCTGGATCAGTGTGATTGTGATCTGAACAGTTCCTATCACATCAGGGACTTAGACCATCATATATACTCCCAGAGTAATGGTGTCGTGTTTGTGCGATGGTATTTCAGGTGTCTCCTCGCCCTCAGCAGCAGACTCCCAGTGTCCTCTCCGTGCCCTCGGTCTGGCTGAACTGAAGCTGTGAATCCTGTCAGCTTTCCAAAGTGTTCTGTTCTCTGCAGTGTCACGCCAACGCTGTCCGGCTCACTCGCCGCCCGGCATCAGCCCGTCCGGCCGGGGTGACGCCGAAACCGAGTCGCCGTCCGTCGTCCGCGTCTGCCGAGCCGCCAGGCGCCAAATCCGCTGAGATGGCGGGACGTGATGGATGGAGAGAGAGAGAGACGGAGATGGGGGAATATGAAAGTGAGCAAAAAAAAAAGAGATGAGAGCAGACAGATAAAAGCATGGTTAAAAAAAAAAAAAGACAAAAGACAGACAGTGGGCTGGAATGGGAATTGAAAAAGAAAAGAGATGAGAGACCAGTGGGGGAGAAAGGAGAGAAAAGCGAGCACATGTTGAAAGGCAGAGAAGAAACAAAGAGATCAAGAAAGGCAAAGAGAAAGAGAGTAAAATAGAGAGCGAGACAGGAAGGGGGGGTGGAGGGGTTATCTGTCATTTAGGTCTGATGGTTGCTCTCTGAGCCTCGATCAGGTACAGCACGGCTGTAATGGCTGGCTGGCTGGTCTCCGCGGCGCCGCACGCCGCTGTCGCTCTAATGGGAGACTGACAGCCCAGGTCGGAGCTGCTGACCCAAAAAAACAAAGCACAGGTGGGACGGATGTGTTAAAGAAACACTCAGCAGCTTCGCGATTCAACGTGGATTCGACCCATTCATGTTACACCAGGACCGCATTCAGTTTTTATCAGCAGTTTATGGAATCAAAAATTATCCAAAATGTGAGCATTACAAATAATTTATCCAGGAATTCATTCACATGAGGTGATCTTTGTTCCAGATTGACACGTCTGTCACTTCTCTCACATATCCACTCTGTACAGATCCAGTCTATCAGACTAACTGATTGGTGAGAGAGCTTTGAGCTGCATCTCTCACAGACCTGTATTGTTTTAGCACATGTATAAAGGTAAACAGGCTGTAGCCATGACTCTCCTCTTCAGTAGCAGCAGTCTGTTTACTGCGATCAGCGTTGATGCTGCTCCTGATGCAACATCATGTCATCCCAGATGCAGGAGTCTGAACCCTCCACTGATTAGAAAAACTGAATGCTGCAACTTGGCTTCTGTAAATGGTGTACAGACATTTCTCAAAGTTCAAAGGTCATAACAATTCCACACAGTTCATGTTTTTACTGAAACTTTTCGACCCTTGTGTAATGTCTGCAGAGATTGTGAAAATGTTGTCAAACTTCTAAAACTCTGACTCTTGGCGACGCTTTTGCATTTACACCGCGTTACGTTGTTGACCGTCCTGCCACAATGCCACATACTCTGTCACACTCTATTCATATGACACGTATTATACTTTAACAGTAGCACATTTTCAGCTCTTCATTCGGTTTATTAATCCAAAAACAACCCTAGTTTTTAAACCCCAAAAAGAACTACATATTTCATGGGGTGTTCAATCACGTTGTATTGTCTACTTATTTTTCACTTGAACACTCTGAAGCTTGTGAATGCTCAGAATGCAGCTCCACCTATTTCCTTGAGCCAGCGGAACTGTGCAGATGGTCCTTCAGGCATGTACTTAACCACTTAACCCTCAGCAGGATGCGATGGGAGCAGATCCACCTTGTTCGGAGCATCTGCTGGGTGAAGACCGGAGCAGAGGGGATGAATGACGGGGTTAAAGGGAGCGTTCTTCCCTCTTCATCCGACACGACGACACTGCGGTGCTTTAAAATGAACTTCTCCAAACCCCACAGAGATTTGTCAGCTTGAGGCCTTCTGTAATGAAGTGTAATGCGTTTACTCTGATAAACTGTCAGGCGAGACAGTGAGGAGTATATGTGTGGAGAAGGAATAAAGAGTTCTGGATATTAAAGGAGCTTTTATTTGAACAGAAAGTTCAGAAAGTTTTAGATAATGAGTCAATTATTGTTTGTTGATGACTCTGCGTGATCATCATAACCTTCAGGAACATCATGGTCAGCGGTGGAAAATGTTTGAGAACGCAGGAGAGAGGCGCTGTGAGCTGCACAACGCAAAATGTTTCGGTCCTAACAGGACAAAGAAACAACCTCTCAGTGAAAAGAAGTCTGCAAAAGGCCGAATCACTGAACCACTTCTGTATTTATTTGCTTGAGACAGAGAGAGCTTTGCAAGAGCGCCATTACAATCAAACCCGCTGCCCACCAAACCGTCCCGGAGTGGTCTGTGTGTATACACACACCTTCTCTCTGAATAAATAAATGAATCAGACACACATCCAGGGTGAAGAAGTAAACACAGACGTCCTCTTGTTCTCATGCTTTACAGCGTCACCGTGTTGTTTTAGCACTTTGTGAAGAGAAGATGGGGTGCAGGTGTGTGAAAGAATGAGGTTATTTGTGTCAGCCATGCAGTTCCCGTAGAACTCAGTGGCGTCTATAAAGGGCTGCGGCCCTGCTGAAGTGCACCTGTTTTTTTTGCTTCCTTCCTCAGGAAGACACCACTTAAAGTCTCTCCTTCATCTATTTATCATTTGTCATGCGTACGGCGCGGTTTTACTGCTGCAGCAGCGACCATATGACAGCCTCGTTTCAGCTCAGACCGAACACAAACCACATTCCTCCCGGAGAAGGTGGCCTGCTTTTCCTAATTACTGATGCAAATTCACTTTTCTTTCCCTTTTAAACATCTGTAGCATTCACAGTTATAGACCCACAAAGCTATTTTCCCATGCTGCAACACTATCCAGTGACAAATTCTTGGCTGGTTGGTGGAAGAGTTGTGGAAAGATGGAAGACCCGGCAGGATTTGGTTGAACTTGTCAACATGATCACAGAGAGATCAATCAGAGCGGCTTAACTCACTTCCTCTCAGCTTTTCTACCTGCGGCCTCTGAGATGACCTCTGTAAAAACCCGAATTTTCCCTACATCACAGTGAGATAAAAAAACAAATTGGTGGCCACACCAGCTCTCATCACAACACTTTAAAAAGTAAAATACCAAACTGGAATAAAGAGTAAAAGCTAGATTTTCAATGCTTTAACTGATTTTTAGATGTCTCCACTATCTTGTATTAGATTCAGTGATCTTTCTTTCTAAGTAGCTCTAATAATGTGAACCATTTGGAAATGTCAGTTTTCACCGTGAGAAAACGCAGAAAGCCTTTCGTCTTCGCCTCCTAATTAAACTGCACCGCAAACAGTTTGACACAGTCTCATGTTAAGACGTATTTCTCTGTTCTGTCTCAGGTTGACTCCTGTAATTGCACTGAAAAGGCCACTCAATAATACTTTTACTAACCAAACAGCTCAAATCATTCACTCCTCTGAGGAGCTGCTGGACACGGATTGTTCACAGTGGACCATTAATTTATAAGTCTGTCCTTGAATTTAACCTAATGCATCTCTGGTTGTTCGGATTGTAGTTGATAAATGGGATATCGTGTTTTTTTTTTTGTCATTTCTAAAGAGTTATTTCAAACATTTATAGAGAAAAGTGGGGACGCAGAGAAAGTCACTTCTGTATTCACCACGTAAACAAGCTCAATACTTATGAAAGACGCTGGAAATAGATGCATTTAATTAAACCTAATTGTATTGTTTTCTTCCACGAGCCAACTGTAATACAAGTGGTGTGTGATTGATTATCTGTTAACTGGACAGAATCCAGCTTTTCAGCAGACAAGCTCAGCGCATTAAGTTAGAACGTTTTCTCTCATAGTTGCATCAGTTTTCACTTTTTTTTTTTATTGAGGAAACATAAAAAAGCAACACAAAGAACAGACGGAATCGTAAAAATCGATCAGTTCCAAGTTAGTTTGGCATAAAAATATATTCCCAAAAAGATATTTCCACATCGTTTCATGAAAGCTTCAGGGAGTCATTAAACATGTGGATCCTGGCCTCAGATCTTCACTTAGCCTTCTGTAATTGGCTAAACTCGCCTGAACCCATGTGAACGAGCACATGTCACAGGTCCTGTCTACAAACATTACCTACTTCCTCTTCTTATCATGGTGGAATGGTGAACCCACAGATCGGGAATGTAAATGAGACTCTGCGATCGATGATGTTTCCTGAGTGGAGAATTATGCGGGGCAGGAACGAGCCGGCGCCTTTGATCACAGATCAGCTGTCATGGCTTCATATAGACAAGCCACGCAAGTTAATTAGATGTAAAACAGAGCAGAGGCGGCGAGTGTGGGATGGAAGGAGAGAAGAGTGAGACTGAGCCGTCCTGAGTTGATGTGAGCCATCGATGATCGCTGTCCTGAAAAGGCCTTCATGCTTCTCCTCACTTGTCTTCATGACTTCTACTGCTAAATATGTATTAATCTGTTTTCATCGGGTCTTTTGTTTCTGACTTGAACAGTCGTTTTTGAGACATTTGAGTTATGGAATCAAACCACAAAGAGAAGACAGATTAGAAGTTTCCAGTCCTGAGCTATCCCATACTTCAAACACCTGTTTGATCAGTCATATGCATCATATTCACCACTATGAGGGGGTTCAGGCTGTGAACTGAAGGCCCAGAAACATATTTTTACCAAAGATTGCTGACTCTTTAAGCATTTTGGGAGTGTTGTAAGCACTTTTTTTTTTCTCTGAAAACATAAACCGGCTAAATTCTGAAAGCATTTACTATTAAGTAGTTGGCAAACAACAAAATGAGAGTATAGAACATTTGGCATGGTTTGTTTGTATGAGCTGTGGATCAGTGGAGAGAAATGTTTAGAGTGAGTGGGCAGTTTGGATGAGCAGGACAAGCAAAGACTGACTTACAAGCCAAATTTAGAAATTGATTTAAAAAAAAAGCGTAGCGCTGATAGATTGAAAAAAAAAAAAAGTAGCAATTCATTTTACAGTGCTCTGGCCTGTGAAATCTACGCTCACTGTATCGAAACCAAAGTATCACCCTGAACGCATCATTAATTTTCAGCAGTTTTATCAAGCTCAGGGTCGAGGGACGCTGGAGATAATCCTGGCTAACAAAACTAACAGTATCCTCAGTCCATTTTCATTGTTTACTGTTTTCATGCACTCGTCTTCTATTTTCTATTAGCTCCTCAACTTCGAACCATTCTTTTCCTTCTTTCAGTTCTCAGCAAGAAAGAACGATAATTACAGCCTGGAAACGGCAGAAATAGCAGACAGCGTTTGTGTGCCGGAGGAGAACAGACTCAGAAAAATGAATGAGTAAAAACTGAATGTCCTGAATAAACTAAAATACCGGGAAGATTTATGTTATTCATTATTTGACCTACTTTGTCTCTTTCGCAGAAAGAAAAACACCCATTAGCATCATTTGTGTGTGTCATCATTGAAATGTATCTGCCTTGCTCAATCCCTCACCAGAAATTTACCAGCTGACCGACACGTTCAGCCAATCCCGGCCAATCAGAAGAAGAATGCAGGTTTTGAAAACCTCCTTGACCTCCAGTGTGTGTGTGTCTGTGTGTGTGTGTGTGTGTGTGTGGGAGGGGAAGCAGGTTCACATCTGCAAATATGCAAACAAGTCAAAAATGACCTGCGTGACAAGCAAACATAAGCGTACAGAGTTGAAACAACCTCCCAAAAAATGCAACAAGGAACTCGAAAAACAGAAGCGGCGTACTTGGAAAGCGGATCTAAACAGTTCCAGAACTCCCATCATCCCTTGCAAAGCTGCAATATAACAGATGGATGATCAGAACATATGTGACACTAAGAAAACCGTTTCGGACTCTTTCTTTGTTTAATATCCAAGGACAGGCGCATCAGAGTCCATCTCAGCCAACGTGGAGCATCCAAATATTTGTATGGTGTCTTTTCAAATTGTACAGAGAATTAACGACCTCTTCACCTTTTTCCTGTTTCATAACGTTCACAAGAAATAAAGCGCCAGCTGCCACCAAGACAGCAGAGCGTCCCGCATATGGCGCAGTGGTATGGCGAGCCACGGAGACTTAAATGAAGTGGGTAAGAAAGACGGCCGGCGGACGGACAGACGTGAGCAGAGGAGGCGGAGCGGGTCGGCGGCCAGTCTGCCGCTTGGTCCCAATTAGCTGCTTCCTCTCAAAGATGGAGGGAGGCGTGTGAGGCGGCGGGCGGCGGCGCCGGCACCGAGGCCAATTTACTGCTGAGCTCCGCACGGCGACACAGCTAATAAAGCCGCGCCAACGGCAGCTAACCTCGCTACGCATTTGGAAATGTGTGATTGTAGCAGTTTTGTGGCCAAAGCGTGATTTTTTTTTTTTTTTTTTTAATTTTATTTTGGGCCGGGCGTCAGTCGCCAGGGGAGACGCTGCCAAACACTCGGATCGCGTTTCGCTCAGCGTTGCGTTAAATGCAGAGCTGTAAAATTTTTCACCCCAGAAGATGAAGGAACAGAGAGAGAGAGAGAGAGAGAGAGAGAGAGAGAGAGAGCGCTGGTGCTGAGGGACGGGGAGGGACAGAATGGAGAAAATAAATTAGGTCTGCTTGGTCATGTATGGTGTAATGTGAAAGGAGCTAAATCAGCAGCATTGCTCCCTCATGGCGAAGACGGAGCTGCTGTAAAAGAACACTGTAGCCTACTTCGCACATAAATCCTGCCTTCTGCTGGCAGCGACACACGAAGCCTACTGTTCTGCATGTGTTTTCCAAATCGTGCACGTACAAGCGCAAAGACAACCCCTGCAAGCGCCGGCACTCGGCAGTGAGGGCGCCCATTTCCACCCAAAGCTGCACTTTTACAAAGTGAATTAAAAAGCTTTGATGCGTTTTGGCCTCGCCGCCAGCAGACAGTGGCATCGGTCTCCGTGTCTGACAGCCCGAATCACCTGCCCGGCGAATTGTGATTAAAGGGGAATCGGGAACAAAAGTTTGAGCGGGGCGACTGGGAGATGGACTGATTAATTAAAAATGGAGTGCTTAAAGTGTTGAGAGTCATCAGGACGGCGTTAAAGTGCCATCAAGCTGCACGGCTGCTACTTTGGGAAAATTGTTTCATCGCTTTATTGCGACGTTACGGCGATCCCGTCGCAGTAAATCAGGCTGAGGTTCAGCCAGGGATCGACTGAGGAGACTGTAACAATAACAGCAGGATCTGTCCAGCTCAGCTACCTGAGGATCACCTGGAAAACTCAGTAAAGGATCCGTAAGGCGGACCACGTTCATGTTTTCCTTAAATCTATATTTATTAATATAAAATATTGATTCATTACATTCTAAAATCATAATAATCACGTGCCTGTGCACATATTTGTCTCAACAAATTTAATACTATGAGAAAAAACTGTTGTGCTGTCAGTGATTTTTCTAAACCTAAAATGCTTCAAGTGCTTCTTGATTGTAGTTTCATTGAGAAATAAGGGAAAATGTTGTGTAACATGTTCTGAGAGATGAACTCACTGTCCCTGCAGGACAAATCTAATTAATCTGAGGTTCATGTTCAGTCCACACTGTTCATTAGAAATCCTGCTGACAGAAGACATTCACTGAAATAACGATTCAGACACCACTGTTCATTTTATGCATTTTTTTTAATCATACCTCAAGTTAAAAAAAAAAAAAAACAGGGCTGGTATTTGATTGTAACTGAAGTTCATGAACCTGGACTGGGAATCAGAGCAGTGGTTAATAAAACTGTACACAGTTAAATAATCGAGTTCTCCCACCGCGTGCGTCTCCACAAAGGTAAAGACAGTCAAAATAAAATGACGGGTTATCTCATTATTATTTGAAGAAGCTAAAGTAAGACCGTCCAGCCCAGCTGCCTCTGAGAGGACGGGAGAAGTGACACTAAGTGAAATATCGAATCGCACAAACTGAAGTCGCATCAACGCCACAACTGCAAAAATAGGACTGACTGGTAAATGCATTTCCAGCGTGCGGGAGCTGTTTCCACTCAGCGCCGGGTCAGGAGTCAGGAGAGGTTCAGTGTTGTGCTGACGGACCGCCGGGCCGCAGCTCGTGTCCGAGAAGTTGCAGCGCCGATATAAATAGCAGCATTAGCTGTTTCCCTGCTTGTCCCCCCCCCCCACGTGCAAGAGTGGTTACCTGACATAAAGAGGAGCATTTTCCATTCCAACAGGATTCCAGCACCGTGTAAAGATGAATAAGTCATAAAGAGAGAAGGTCTGTCAACAAGCGGGGGAAAATTCCCGGGTGTCACGCCGTCTGATTGCTAATGGCTTCGCCGCGTCACGTGTTTCTTCAGTATCACTTACTGTACAGAAAGGTTGACTCTTCCTTCTGTTATCGAAGAAACGGCGACTTACCTTGAGGCGACACGAAGTGGCTTCACCTCACGGAGGATCCGACGCCCCTGCTGCGTGCACAAACTCTCCCGTTGTAAATTCTGGCACCGGCAGTTAAACTCAGGATATGCAAATGTGGGACGCTGCCAATCGTCATGTGCTAATAGCGGTTTCCTCTCTGTGTCTGTCAGCAGCCGCGGGGGGAATCGTTTCAGCTGATTACTATACTGTGTCAGATGTCGTCATTAAGACAAATCAGGAGACGAAGACGAGGGAAACCGATGGGGAGCAGAGAAGGCGAGGGAGAGAGAGGCGGGGCGGCGGGGAGGCGGAATCAGCGCTGAAGACGGCGAGGAGTGTTTGTTGTGGGTGTGTGGATGTGGTTTTCTTTCTGTTGTGGGGAAGGAATTCTGTGGAGACGCATCATGAAGTGTGAACTCAGACGCGTTCGTCTCATGGTTGGACTGGGATCGAGGTAAGACTGTGGTCATGGAAGCAAGTGACAGTTAAGAAGCAGGTATATTGGTTAACGTTCTCCATTCAGCTCGAGGGAATCACTTAGTTCGTTGTACAAAAACACAAAATAAAGGAAGGATGAGCAAAAACAACCATTCGTCACCCTGAAACACTGTGAGCTGGTACTACAGACCCACATGTGGTTTGATATTCAGCTGAACATCTTTCAAGGAGAGCTGGTTTGGCCCTGAAAACAAGGAGCAGAAAGCTTTTCAGTTCCCATCCTTCTGTTTCGTGCAGGTTAATCCTGAGATATAGTTTTAGATCTCGGGTTAAAGACAGATAGCTCCACCAAGCTTTATATCCAAGAGTAAGCTCCAGGCATCTGTTCATCTAGAAATGAATAATTTTACCTTCAGATACATTATGAGAACCTGCCATGTTTGTGGAGCCATAAAGAAAGTCGAGAAAACCTTTCAAATATGAGGTGAAGTCATGGTTTAAGGTTAAATTGACTTCAGGAAAAAAATGCATGCAGAGGTGTTTCAGCTGAGATGAGAATTAATCTGCTGTGAATTAATGAGGGTCAATATAATGCTCCTTCAGCGTATGAACAGTGTGTTGTGGATACATTTTTATTTTATTTTTTTCACTTCTTTGTGTGGGTTCAGGCCAAAATGTGAGACCCACAAATGGATGTAATGTTTTACAGGAAAGGATTAGGACTGTTTAATATTAGGGTCAGAAGTTACTTTTAGATAAGTGTGTCCCCGAAGCCTCCTGTCTGTATGTGTGTCCATCTCCAGGACGCTCATGGATACAGATCAGTAGTTTAACCACAGGGGCAAATAGAGTAGAAAATACTTCATTAATCCTAGAGGGAAGCTCTTTTTAGAATACAACAATAAATAAAGAATACATTAAATAGAATGTAAAACCTGAATAGGTAAATATTCCATTTTAACATGTCAATACCCTGGAATAACAAACAGGGATATTTTGAGGAGGTCTGTGTAAAGACCACCAATAGCAGAAGAGCTGCATATCAGCTCCAGTGCTGACGCCTTAGTAATTATCAACAGCTATTAACCCAGAACTCCCCTTTTCTCATTGGTGGATTGTTCATAAAGTAAGAAGTCTGAGAGGTTTTCAGAGTCTGAAGCAAAAGTAATGCAGTCCAGACGTGTATGTGTGTGTGCATGTGTGTGCGCGATCAAGAAACAGAAGAAGAAGAAGAAAAAAAAAAAAGCAATTGTGAGAAGTTCATTGAGGCTGCGTTTCATGACGAGTGGCGCGCGGTTGGTGTTGACGGCGGGGGATCAGAGGCAGCCGTGTGTCATGGGGGCAGACAGAGCCTTTTCAAGGCCTGTCAGCCTGCTAGCATTTTAAGTCATAGTTATTTAGTTTGCTTGGACAGACGTGAGACTGGAGGAGCGGGGAGGAAGAGACAGCGCAGCCACAACTGGCACATGAAGCGAATGGCACTGAAGATTTCTGCTGCCATTTTGGGGCTGTCAGAGGCGCCGAGGAGCCACCTGTCACTCACTCTCAAAGGCCTCTTTGTGGGGCTTTTTTTTTTTTTTTTCTTTTTTGTTTCTCTGCAGTTGTCTGTCATACTGTTTCTAAGATTAGGTGAATAAGATCAGCTAATAGCAGCCAGTGGATGCAAACATCTCCGCAGAAAGTTCATGAAGCCGAAGAAAACTTCAAGTTCAAGCCAGGTGATTCTGTGAATTCAGAAATCTTATTCGACATTGAAATGAAACACTTATTAAATATACATAGTTGCTTTAAGTTTGAGGATCCTAAATCTGAGGATGAACAGTTATTCAGTCTCCTCGGTAATGTCTTTTTTCACGCCAGGACTAATCATCAGATTGAACAATCTGATCAGATGAACTAACTCCACAAGCCTCTTCATTTCTTACAGCTCCTGTTAGAGGGTGGTTTCAATCACACACTCTGCTTCCAGAAAAGAAAGCTATGAAAGTGGATAAAATTTCAAACTTTATGGTTTAAATTTCTTTCATCTTACGACCACCTTATTATCATCTTTATTATAATTTCACTGGTTCTATGTCTAAACCGAGGCTTCCTCAAGTTCTGGTTTGCTTTTATTAGAATGTGCAGCAGAGCTCTTAATAGTCTTTAAACATGGAGTAGAGATGTTTTCTTTTCAGGCCGACAAACAAAAGAAACAATAGAAGGAGAAACAGAAATGCCAAAGCACTGTCATTAAGTCTGAGATTGCTAACATCCACAGAGCACTATTGCATTCAGCTTCTGGGGGTAATCTACGCTTTCTGTCCACCAGCGCAGGATTTTCTGGCCTCAAGCGTACCTAATTACATACAATTACAGCTGACTTATTTTTCCTCCCTCATAAAGGTTGTCAAGTCCATCGGAAGATTGACAGATTAAAGCAAATCATTAAGCAATTACAGAAATACATTCCTCGAGCCTTCAGGGCAGAAAACGTCCACGAAGGAGCGCAGCGATGCACGGGCGGGCACGACTTCTCCCGAGCGGGACTCTCAGAGGTCCACCGATCTATTCCTCAAGTATAACTTAGAGCAGTTTCCCAGAAGGTCAACCTTCCTCAGGATGGATCGGCTAAATGAGCGACACGCTGGCTTCACAACATGACATTGTAGTCTGAGAGGATGGTCTTTATGGATTCTCAGCCATGTTTTTCTTAATCTAATAATGGAGATTTTTGCTGTTAGTAGAATATGTATATAATCCATCCAACTTCTGTTTGCACACTGCTGGAGTTCATCCTGCAGGAGTCGGAGCACAGTTTGGAAACACGCTGCAAAGGTCTCCAGCACATCACAGTGCAAGCAGCCCCATGCACTCTCATTCGCATTTAGTAACAAAAACCAGTGTTTTTTGTGTTCATCATTTCTGAATGTTGTTTTGATGCAGAATTGAAATTTCGAACACCCAGAAAACTTTGTTGGAGAAACATAATTGACCTAATTTGTCACCAGGCAGACGAAGAAGAGCTGCTCAATATTTTGCTTTGTCCAGCTGTTCCTGTGTTTCTGAATTCTCCAGCCGTCCACACGATCGCAGCCGTCAGAGGATTCGTGGGTAATAGCCTGTCTCAACAGGCATCATCTCAACGTGTTTCTGTTTCATTGAGCGTTGGAAGATGTCATGGAGACATTGTTGATGCTGTGCATGGAGAGGACTGGTTCAACGTATTCTGACAGCCTTGTCTTTATGTCATGTTATTTTACATCAGTTGTCTAAATGGTGGAATAAATCTGTCCGCCGCTTCGCCCGATGCCCTTTTTCCTGACACCATACGTCTTTCATATCTCAGCCTGTGTCATGCATTCTGAATAAGACATAAAGCGTCCTGTTAGAGTGGATCCAGATCCATGACTTATTCCCATTAATCCTTTGTAGATTTGTCATGATGTGCAAAGCTTCAATAATTAATCACATATTCAATTATTTATTTTCTTATTCAACTAATTGAATGTATAGATGTTGGTGAAGAGTTTCATCTGAACCCCAGATACAGATCGTGCAGTGGCTCAGTACTGCTGAAGCATCCGTCTGTTAACAGCCAGACTGTAGTGAGACACCTGATCAGAGTGATTGATCTCTCCGGGAGATTTTCAAGCAGACGACAGGTGAGGAATTCTTAGAGACAGTAACTGCTGCTTTTATCGATTCTGCACAGTGAAACGAGGTTGGCTCCTGTGGAAGCGCTGCTCTGGATCAGTCATTACCAATCAAACCCTCAGAGCACACAACAAGGTCCTCTGACCTCTGGAGTGACCTCTGGAATCAGTCATTCATCCATTCATTTGGGCTTTTTGTTCCTGTACTCCCTGTGCAGCACGTAGCAAGACGCATGCTTTGTATCTGAAGAGTTCGGCTTGGCCGCAGTTTTTTTTTTGTAGGTTATCCTTCAAGATGGAGCCTGCTGGCACGAGCTCTGCACAGCTCAGCAGGGAACGCTGCTATAAAAATGCATCATGAAGCCATGATCTCACCTGCAGGATGAAATAAGTTACTCAGCAAAACTGTAAGTGAGGAATCACTGTCAGCGTGACAACAGTTTCACAACGGCATGCAAGCCATAGTTCAATTACTCAACAACTTCTCCTCCTTGTGTCGATTTTCTTCTCTGCTATATCCATTGTTATTGAATTCAAAACACCTTTTTTTATCATCTGCATCTGCTAGTGACAAGACATCACTGCACAAACCCAAGTTCTTCTTCTTTTTATTTTGTCAACAAGAAATCACTTCTCATACGACCCAGCACCGCGTCGTACGGCAGTCCAGTGCTGCGGTGATCCCTGGCGAGTGAGTTCGACAGTGTGAAAGCGGTATGAGGAAGGAGAATAAAGGGAAGCAGCTGCCAGCACGAACACAGCACAACTCATCCATCGACGGACATCCAGCCACTGACGACACGTGTGAATCTCATCACGTTGTTATGTTTGAAGACGATCATTAGCCTTGTGTTTTGAGATGTTTTGAGGTCGTTTTATTGTCTTTATATTTGCTCTGCAGTATTTGGTCATGTGTGGCTGGTTTTTATCAATGCTTCACAGATACTGTTGTCACACTGCATGTCTTTGTCAAGTCGTCAGGAAAGTTTCTTATTTATTTATTTTTATTTGTTTTTGTAATGTCTCTACAAAATTGGAAAGGTTTCGAGTTCTGTAGTACTTTTGTGTCCTTTGTGTGCTAATCTTGCAGGTCTATCCAGCTTTCTCTACAAAAACCCATGGTCACGCAGTGTGTTTGTGTGTTTTTCTTTTTTGCCACTGCAGTTGTTGATTGTTGAGCTAAAATGCTTAAGTTGTGCCTCAGACTCCTTAAAAGGCATCCTCGTGCTCAAGGCCGTGCTCACAACTTTCTCTTCATCGCTGTTGAGATTCGAAATCACATCATTTCATTATTTGTATGCTGCTGTGACTGCAGCTTCGCTGATGAAGTGCAGTAAGTGTGTGTGAGGCGTTGAACGCATTTGTATTCCGAATCATTGGCAAAATGTTGGCAACGTCAGTTGCCAGGAGTTGGCTTTGATAAGTTCCACCACACCTTGATGCGAGCTCGGATAAAATGAGTACAGAAAACCGATGTAGCGATGGGGGAATGAATTGGAACTTATGTGAGCTGGAAAAATAAGTTTAAATTCTCAAAAATGAAAGAAAAACTATTACTCAATTGCAAATGAGTTTTGCTAACTTTATTTGTAGCGTCTGTTGGCAAAGTTCTACTGAACTGAAAGCAGTGCTTTGATGGGCATCAGGACCTTTCTTCTGTAAATACCATTTCTCTTTTAGAAGGTTAAACATGACTGAAATTTGTGTGACAGCAATATGTGACCTTTGTTGTTTTCTTTTAACGCTGGCAAGAAATATTTATTCGAAGAGCGGCTTTCTGTCAGTGTGTTCTCTGAGGGTTGAGAAATCCCGTGAAGATTTGAGTGACGGTCAAGCCTTTGTTGGACTTTGTTATTGTGCGATAACCGGCGCGCAGCAGGCCATCAAAAGGCCAGTGAGTCCAAGCAGGAAGTGTGAGGAGAGCGGCGTTCGGCGCTGCCGTATCGATGGGTTAATGGAGAATGAAATGATGTCTGTCCGAGGTCATCGCAGATAGAATGACTGCAGATAAAAGAACCAATTCTGAGGGCAGCCATGTGAAGAGACAAGGCCAAGTCACTCAAAAATGATGTCCACCACAGTGCGGAATGGTCTGTCTTAACAACTCATTCGGTAATTGGAGTGGAAAACAGCCGCAGAGGGGACGGCGAGAGCAAAACAACTCTCAGTGGTGTGAATATCACAACGTGAAGGCTGCTCTCCTGAGTTTGGGGTGGTTTTCAAACAAATCAGATCAATTTTGAGGATTAAAAATCAATTTATTATGCATTTCTCAGAGTGTTGCTCCACTAAAGAGATAACTGGAACTGAACCAGCATCACCAATAAACAATCGCAGAAGAAGACTGAGCTACAGATCAACAAAGGGTAGTTTTGTTTCTCACTGCTGAGTGATATTCAATGTTTGGTTCGTCCATTTTCAGCACGTGAAAAAACAAATATTGAGCTAAAAAGTCATGGTAGACGATTCATACTATAAACAGTGGACAAATATGTGTTTTTTTTAAATGTACTGATTGATGTGACGCACATGAATGATGAGGCACGGATATCTTTACATTGGGGATAAAATCATTCATGTGCAGTGAGGTGTTGGCTCGTGAAATAGCGCATTGATCGAAACTGAATTAGCCTGCAAACAACATTTTGAAACTAAGATCTATTTCATTTCACACTTGAGTCTGTAAAAACAAATTCTCTGAGGTTACTGAAGTGGAAACTTTAGGGTTTAATTAAAATTAAAAATAAAAGTCATTATTTCCTTCTGTACATCCACGCTCGATGGTTTGTTGCTCTTTTATTAAAAAATATATGAAGATTTTTGTTTCTTTTCGCAGCAGCTTGTGATGAAGAGGTGATGATGTTGAGAACCAGAGCAAATTCGGAGACACTCTTAGTTACATGGAGGTTTATTTAAATTTAAATAATAACTCCTTGACCATATATACCTTAATTCCACTTTATATTCATCCTGGTCATTCTGCTCATTCTCTTGTCCTGTTGTGACGATGCACATTTTCTAAGATGGCCACACAAAGCGAGCACTGGACTCGAACAAGGTTTATTCGGGAGCCTTGGAAGAAATGGGTATAATGAAAAACAGTAGATGAATGGAAGCATAAAAATGTGGACCTTTTTAAAACTGTTGTGTTAAAATTAACCGAGAAACAAAGAAAGACATAAGAACCTGGAGTTTGCTTTTTTCCGGTAGATGTAAATACGTCACTTGTGTCCTGTGTCCCATCAGAACCCTTCACAACCCATAGGTCTGAAGCAGAATTAAATAATGGCGAATGAACATTGTCAACCTTAATTTGGAATTGCTATTCCTGTGTAAACACTCAGGAGAATATTTCAATTCCGATGTATTTAATTCAGAAGAATTAATTCCAAATGAAAAAGCATCATGTAACTGTGGGCAGTGAGTGAGTGAAAAGGTGTTTGAGAGATACGTGAAGTGTAGTATTGTACTTGTACATGTGAGCTGACTATTGGGGTTATTGTTTCAAAGTTTAGACTTCCAAAGGTTGGATGAAACAAGCTGACTTTTTCTTGTACATCATTGATGCGAACTCCAACTCAGTGCAGACTGTAACCCAAGAGCACTGTGTCACGGTGTAGTGCTCTCACCATCCATCTGGACGAGGGTTCTTCAAGCCTTTATCTATCTGAGAGCTACTTTCACACAATGAAACTGCAGAAGAGCGATCAGGCTCTGCGACATTTATACAGCTAATTTCCATCAAGATCAATTGAGTAATGAAAATGCAAAAACGATCTGTTATCACATGAGACAGTGCTGTGCAGACATGTAGCCTCAGACCAGTTTACCGGATGACAAATCAGTTTTGTGTTGTGTTTTATATAATCACATCCTCACAGTGTACTGTGACGTACAAGAGTTTTTCTCTTCCACAGCGGCAAATGTTCGCTCATGTGAAATTGTTGGGTTTTTCTCTGTATAAGTGCTGAGAAATGACTGCGTTGTACTTGGCGCTGAATAAATAAAGCTGAATTGAATTGAAGGGTTGGAGACCCCTGGATTGAATAACCTCGATAAACATTAAAGTTCTTAGGCTGGAGCGTCATAAAAGGAACTCACAACTCTGTAAGATCTGCTGATTGTACCTGAAGAAAAACTAGAAAGCCTCGAGTCAAGGCTGGTGATTGAACCCAAGAGTAGAATCGCACAGAGTTCAAAGTGTGAAGCAGAGTTTGTTCAAAGTCCAAAAGCACAATCCAGGTTGATCGTCAGAGTCAAAGCAGAGTTTCAGAATCTGAGAAGGAGGATTAGACAGAGGCTGCAGGATCTCTAAGAAACAAGGTACAAAGAAGATCCACCACCGAAACATGAGGAACTTGGATTTAAAGAACAAGGAGTGGAAGCCACAGGTGAATCGCATCAGGGAGGAGTTGGGTGATCAAACACAGTGAGGAGCGATCAACAGGAAGACGAGTTGGGCGGTACAAAATACAGAAGATGTGACACACTGAAGAACCTCATGAACATTTTTGGGATGAATGCTTCTCTTCACTGAACTCCAACAAGTGTTCAGACCAAAGATTAATGCAGTTTGAAAGTTGGAGTTTTGTCTTCACACTTGGAAGGAAACAGACGTTGAGATTGAAGTTGGTCAGTAAGAACACCGATCCATCTTTCCTGACCTTCTCCTCCAGACTTGTTGTGGCAGCTTAAGAATGTCACGCTCCCTTTTTCTCCCTCCGCTGTCGGATTGTGTTTTCGCAGACGGGACAGCTCCTCAAAACAGCGAGTGAGAAACACACAACAGTACTGGAGTCCTTTTAAACTCACTGAGCAAACACCAACAAACTGTCATCCTCTGAAGTGAAGCCTTATTGAAGAGTAATCTTTAAAGTGACGATCTGACTGTCAACAGTGTTTCCCAGGAGGCGCTTCAACATGTTCAATAGTTTGTTTCTTAACTAGATTTATTTCTCTACCCTGCGTGTTTAAAGAGTTTCACTATCCAACACTCCAACACAGCTGATCAAGATCAGTGAAGTCCAATAATCTCCTCTTCATTAGAAAATTTATTTATCCAGTTTGAGAGCAGGTCCACTCAGATCCCAGGGGACCAGAATTATGAATTACAATTACATCGCTGCATTATATACCGCTAAATTACCAATAATGTATTAATAATATCCTGCAATTTATCTTCTTTTATCACACCAGGCAGACTTATTAGGCGATTTATTGCATCACATCACATTACGTTGTATTTGTTGCATCACATTTTTTCATCAAAGTTAGTTCCTTATTAGGGAGTGATGGATCATGGGAAATTACTTAGTGATGTATTCAGTACTGTTGGATTGTATTAGGTTACATGGTGCCATATCATGCCGAGTTACATCAAGTGCTGATCTATTATGTCACAGTATAATTGATTTTACTAATTCAAACTATATAAACTCATAATATATCAAAGCATATCACAAAGCATACTATTGTATTGATGAAAGAAACAAAAAAAAAAAAACACTTGACAACTTTAATTATCAGGCAGTCTTCATATGTAAAGAAAACAACACGAAGTGCTTTTCATCAATTAAAACAAGAATCAGTATATAAAAGGATGCACTGATGTCAGCATTAAACATGGTTGTAAACATAATCAAATTTAGATATGAAAACATATAATAATTACAAATAATGAATCCAAACAGACAATACAATCTAGCTAAATAAAGTAGAGTTTACATTGTCACAAAAGAATCCATACACACTTGCAATTCAAGTTAATATTTGTTCAAATCTCACATTCTCCAATATTTATTTTTGTCAATTCATAAAAAGGGCATAACCCCAGTAATTCATTGACAACTCCAAGGACCTGATGTGGATTTCTAGTTAAGAAGGATACGATGGTGAGGTAAAAAGCTATTAATTCCAATTCTTTAGAAGGATAATGACTATGTTCTTCCAGTAGTCCAAAAGTGCCAATATGTGATGAAGGGTCAGTAGTTCTCGAAAATACCTTGGACATGGTGTCAAAATAAATTAGCCAAAACATTTGTCAATAGTTAGACATGACAAGAAATGTGTGGAAGGTTTCAAAGTGACCTTCTCCACCTGTCACAAACATCCACCATACTGTGGAAAATCTGTGCCAGCCTCTCCCTTGAATAGTGACTAGATCCAAATCCAACTTTGAAATGTATCAAGGTTAAATGGGCATTGATAAAAAGAAAACACCCTTTGACTGAATGTCTTTTGTTGTTGTTGTTGTTGTTGTTTTTAGATTAACGAATAAAGATCTTTCTAAAGGATCAAGCTGTAAAACTTCACCCCATGGCTGCTCAGATGGAAGGTGAGAAAAGTTGGAGAATAAGGATTTCGCACAGTTTGCCACCTGGAAATATCTGAAAAAAATAGTTTCATCCATTTTCACTTCATACGACCTTTGACTCACAGGCCTGATCACCTGTGCACGCCTCCAGACCTTGTGTGGCTTAAAAGGTGTTCATGTCCTGCAGACTTGTTATATTATTTCTGTTGTCTCTTCCTGTTGTTCAACAGTCCTGGTGAAGAAGAGTCCTCTTCCTGCTACTAAAACATAGTTGTGCTGGACTGGTGTCCAAACCTTGGCTTGGTGAGTTGTGATGGTCCAGTATAGACGTGCAGGGGTCCCAGTCCTGTTGACCCAGCCTTCCTGTTGCTCTGTGCATACCCAGGGGAAGATGTTATGTTCACACTCGAGACAGCTTGCTGAACTGCTGGACCTTCTATGATGAATAGCAACAACACCTTTCAAAAGCAACAACACCTGGTAGGCCGTGATGTGGTAAGTCCAACTTTTTGATTGCTGTGCTACTCTTTGTGTCAGGTAAAGAGTCAACATCTCAAAGATTTGAGTGATAATCAACTGTGACTGAATAGGCTTTATAACTTCATGAAAACGAGTCAATCCCCACTTTCACCCCTGGTCGAGTCTCTCTTCGTTGTCTCGAACTGACTGAACCATGTATTCTCTGGTGCTCCCGAGGCATCCATCAACTCCAGTGTGGGTCAATGAATGTGTTGGGTTATGTCTATCCTGAGATCGTCAGGTATCACAGCTCTTTCACCTCTAAACACAGTACCATCCTGGGAACTGAGCTCATCGAAAAATGAAAAGAAATGCTGAATGTCTACAGGCATGCCTGCTTTGAGCCTCAACCTCTGTCTCAGTGACACCATTTTCACTCTACAGTACAGTTACAGTACGGTACAGTACAGTACAGAATGTCCTGCTCATCGTGTTAGCTAACAGCATGTCTCTGCCTGTCTCATAGGTAATGTGAAAATCATATCTGTTTACTCTCAATAGGATTGTCTGCCATGTCTTTGGAGCATTCAGTATAGGTTTCCTGAGTATGTTTAAGTGGAATGGTATGGTAATTCCTACCATATGTGGACTGGTGAAACTCCTCCATCCTGAAAACAATGGCCGAACGCTCCTTCTCTGTTTAAAATCTTTCTGGTGTGAGCGCTGTGCTACCGTGAACAACAGATTCACCTCCTGTTCCCAGTCCTGGATCAGATGCGTCACACTGCAGTATCAAGTTGTCTACAGGGTCGAAGCACTTCAGTACTGGTGCTTCTGCAGTTTTGAGCTTCAGTCTCTGAAGTGCATTTTCATGTGTGTCTGTCCACTCCCACACGTTCTCTTTGTCTGTCAGTTGTCTCACAGTCATCTGACAGGTGGTCAGAAAACTTGGACAGGTAATTTACCATTCTCTCTGCAGTCCTTTCACATCTGCTGGTGTAGGCCCGTACCGTCTCTGGGTCAGCCTGCAGTCCCTTTTCTGTCAGCAGGTGAACTATGTAGGAACTTCTGGTTGTCGCAGCGAAGTTCAGTTTAATGTTCTTTTCTCTGCACCTGGTCAGGAAGTATCTCAGTCTCTCGTTGTGGGCTCTGGCTGTTATTTATTCACCCATGATAAGGATGTTGTCTGCATTGACGTACACACATGGCAGTCCTTCCAGGGCCTGCATTAACCTCCTCTGGAAGAACTCTGGTGCTGGATATCTTCCCATTGGCATCCGCAGTAAACGAAGAGAGCCAAATGGAGTTGGAAATGTGGTGAGGTAGCGAGAGTGCTCCTCAAACTCCACATGCTAAAAGCCATGCTTGACACGACAAACTGTAAAAACCTTGGCCTTTGGAAGTTCAGGAAGGATGTCATGTATTGCAGGGAACAGAAAAATACTGTTTCACTGAATGATTCAGTGGTCTCAGATCCATGCAAAGTCTTGTTTTCCCGTTGGCTTTGTTACTGACGCCATTCTGCTAATCCAGTCTGTACTTTTTCTACCGCAGTCATGATTTCTCTTCTTTCGAGATCCTGAAGTTCCTGTTTTAATGGAGTCGACACGGCAGCAGGATCCCTGCCTTTAAGGCACCTGCACTGGAGTCACTCTCAAAGCAGTCAACACCCTCACAAACCGTACATGCTTTAGGTCCTGCTGATCAGTGTCTTTAAAGTCCATCTTTTCCTGGTTCAGAAGCCCTTGATGTCGCTCATGATCCAGAACTAGTTGGCATAGCAGCGTACAGTTCTTCCTGGGACAACACAGTCCATGCAGAGGATAATGTCGTCATTTCTGCAGTTGGCAGCTGCCTCTATGTCTCCAGATTTGGAACCCTTGCAGTACATTGCAGCCTCTTAGAACCCACTCTGCCTCAGTCTCACTCTTGGTCTGCCTTCCTCAGTCCAGGTAGTGGGGAGGCTCTGCAAGCATCCTTTACATTTGGATACAGCAGACCAACAGTTCTCTTTCCCCTGTTGTTGTAGTCCACATGCTGGCAGAAAGCAGAGTTATGTGATTAAAATCCCCAGATATTAACACAGTAGCCTCAGGGTGCTGTGTTTGTAACGTAGCAACAGTCGAGTGGATGACGCCACACTCGCTCTCGGCCTGTGGCGGGATGTAAACAATAGAACAGCATGTCTGAACTCCCTGGGCACGCAGAACGAGCTCAGACTCACAGCCAAGAGTTCTATGTCTCTACAGCATATGGAGATATGGAGAAGTCCTCCTCCGTTCCACTTCCAGCAATGCTGTGTTTCTCTTGGCTCGAACTGTGGTGTAGTTGGGCCGCTCCATCTTATAGCTTCCAGAATGCTGGTGGTAGCGCCGTGTTTCGGAAAAGGGTGGCCAGTTAGTTGATATTGGAGATTTGTTTCACCACTTCTTCACCAGCTGCTTCGCCTACAGCTTACCACTGGCTTCACATCTCGTCCAGTCGATGAGGGACCACACCTGCATGGGACGTCGCTTTCAGTCATAAATATGATTCCTCACATAAATGACTTTAGGCATATTATCAGTTATACTCACAGGAAGGAACGTGAAACACCTGAACATAAAAAGCATACATAAAATACTTAATAAGGGTATAGAAAGCAAGAAAAGGCTCTGGAAGGGGCTACCACTCACGGTGGAAATGGTAGTATTGGATAAAGAATAAATGTGAATTAGTGGGCTGCAGGTGATTCAGACTCTTGTATTAACATGATAGAAACGATGTTTTTTCTAACAGGAGTTCATGTGGAGTCCAGTCTTATACAAGGCTTAAAAATCTAAACGTAAACTCAAAACTAAACTCAGACTATTCTACACACTTATCTGAGCAACAACCAGTAACAGTCTTGTTGATGATGTGCAAACAATGGCAGAAGTCCAAGGCAGAAAAATTATAATCCTCCATCCTACAAATCCAAAATGTGGAGCAGATTTTTCTGGGTGAAAATAAGCACCTTGCGTTTTCACAGTCTATAAGAAGGGTGTCAAACACAGGGGCCACATAGAGCCTGATTTCATCTTGAGTGGGCCAAACTGGTAAAATGCTGCCATAATAAGCTTTAAATTTGAACTTTGTTGTGGTGCAGAGTATATGTGTTGAAATGATTTCACAAAAGAACAACAAATACTACTGAAAATGACCTTAGAAAGCCAATTTTAATGGAACCATGTGGAATAGAGTGAAATGTCCAAAATCGTGTCTCAGCTAAGAGCTCAGTGTGTCAAAAACTCTTAAGAAATTTTTGGAAAAAATAGAATAAATGTTTTCTTTGAATTGTTTTCCCATTTGCTTTGTGGTTTGATTTCTCAGATTGGAGCCTCTGGAGTGACGGTTTTGGCCTACTGGCCGTTTGTTTGACACCCCGGTACGGTATCTCTCCTCATCTGTGATGTGGGATACGGCGCTGTGCTGCCTTTCACTGTGAATACTTGAACCAGGACGTCTGTCTGGTTGGAATTCAAGTATTCAAAAAGTGTGTTCATGCCAATCTCACCACATTATGCTCAGTTTTATTACTCCCAAAAAGAAACTGGCGTTCGACCATCGGTGCTTCATGTCGATGCCAATGTTTAATTTTTGAGTGATTATCAGCAGATACTGATATAGTGCTGGTATTACTGTGCATTGTTGTGGCACTGATATGAGTTTCTTCATTAAAAACAAGGGGCTTTTTTAAAATGTGTGACTTAAATGTAGCAGGCACAGGACCCTCCTGGACGACGGAGCCAAGGAGGCGGCGCTGAAGGAAAAAAACAGCAATAATCATTTCCACACACACAAATGCGGTGGTTACAATATGTTCAAATCAGCCACTGCCTCTGAACTTCAGTCAGGCTCTTCTACAAAGGTCCTCCCTGCGCTGATGTCCCCTCCTTTCCTCCCATGCTTTCATAGAAAAGAGAGAGAAAAGAAAATCTCATGCTCTCGCTGCATGTTGTTATTTTATTAATTTGACTGCCAGATCTTCTTTGTGTTTGTAGTACTCCCCTGTCAGCTCTGCCACAGTCAAAGCCTTCTGTGTTTTCTGTAATTTTCATGTTAGTACCCTTCGCCAGTTTTACCAATTAATTAGAATTGCTTGCAGAGAAAGGCCCACGCCTGGTAAATACTCCTCTCAGCCTCAGCGCGAGACAAAGGGAGTATCTACAGAAGGAATATATGAGCATCGATCGGCCCTCGTGGACACGTCTGGTCTCCACAATAGCACGCTATTGATGTGCTGGAATTGCTTTTGAAGGCAGACAGATTGATATAATGGCGTGGCGTGGGCCCTTGAGGGCCGCGCTGCCAGTGCTGAAGTCTGATTGACTGACCTTGGGTCAATCCGTCCATTTGCATGGGTGCTGTCGGGTGTGTGTGCCCGCAGACCTGCAGGGTCCTCCGAGAGGCTTCAGTCCCCCTCCGAGCCGGAGGCCCCAACAGGAAGTGGGACCTCATTACTCTGTCAGTTGATTTTTACTGCAAACAGGTTAATGCCATTGATTTTGTGTCTGCTGTAACCTGTAAAAACGGACGCTGTAGCACACTCACAGTTTCACTTCACTCTCCTCATTGGAATAAGAACTGTATATCAACGTTTACAAGTTTTTCGACGTCCAACGGTTTAGTGTCTGTATCAGACCTTCTCATGTTTAATTTGTTGCAGCCTTATTCTCTTATCGTTTAAATTCTTAAAGATTTTATATATTCATGCACCCATTGATCAGTTTTGTCAAAGAAAACTCATCTTCTCACACAGTGTTAGGCGTTTCCAACCCTGAGCCTCATGTCATGGAGCAATTTGGCTAAAAACAGAGTACAGAGACATAAAACCTTCATAGTGAATGTACAAGCAGCCAGCACACAACTGTTAGCTTGTCTTTGTGCCATGTCGAAGGACAAAAAGACTTGAATTTGTTCCCGTAACTATGATATTAGACGCATTAACACACTGAATGTTGTGAAAATGTTTATATTTCATTATTTTTTTCCTTTCTAGTAGATCGTCTTGAATTTTGTGTGCAAGACTAAATACTCTTCACTGTACCTAACGTTCAAGGTCCTGGTGGGATCATGATATCAAAATAACAGTAACGTATGTTCAAAATGGTTTTTGAACCCCGACTTAGAGGGTGCCCTGACACAGTAATGCTCTCAGTACAAATCCTGAGAAATCTGCCACATTAGATTGTTTACTTCACAGTAGAATTCCTGTCTTTAGATCACTTGTGGTTTAGTCTGTACCAAGATCAGATTCCTAGATATGTAAAACCCGACTGTTAGAGGACTTTAGAAGTTGTTTAGCTCTTGGTGAGATGATGATCTGAAATGAGCTGATTGGGTTCCACCTGTTTGTTTCTCACCTGGAACCTCTGGTTCTGATACGGTGGACTTCAATGTGCAGGAACTTCAGAACCTTTCTGATTGGACCAATGTGTTCATTAAAAGTAGGTGTGTCTAGTTTTTCTTCTGCTGCAACAGGTATTTCCCTCTGGGAGGAATGAAGTATTTCTACTCTATTATATTTTATAAAGGGTAAAATGTGATGGATTTTGGAAGTTTTCCTGGCTTTGCCTGTTGTCAGCTGCCATCAGCTCTCACAACCTGAGGCTGGATGAAAAGATAATGAATAAGATGAGTTTGATTAGACTTGCTTGATCACATGGCTCTGTGTATTCTATCATTTTAAAAGAACTGACTTCTCTGCAAGGTCACACACAATAGAACCGAGTCCACCAGAACCTGTGGCGTCGATCCGCAGCTCTGTATCATCGACTCATCAGAAGATGAAGTCCCTCTAAGAAGCACTGTCCTGTCCCGAGGCTGCCGGAGAGGAACCCAGCCTCACAGCTCCACTGATTACCGGAGTGTCTCTCGCCTTCAGCCACTTTCGCCATTCTGTCTGGCTCACTTCAGCAAAGACGTGTCGATCTTATCAAAAGCAGAAGGAGGAAAATCCACAGCAGACAATAACTAATATCTCCAGCAGCAAACATCCGTGGGAGGAGGTCCATTTATTTGGCCCCTTCTAAAATGAGAGGAGGGAATGAAAGCTCTGACCTTCTGCTGCTGAGTGCAGCGGAGCTTGTGGGATTGTTTTCAGCTCCTGGCGCTTTACTTTGTCTTTGTGTAGTTTTCAGCATTTGTTTTACTTTAACTACTCTCTATTTCATCTTTCAACGTCCACTTTCCGTCTGTCTGCACAGCACACCTTCACCATAGCCGAATCTCCATCGGTTCTTGAATTTCGCTTCCTGCGGGTCTGTTTCACTTGTGTGATCTTCTTCTGTAGAAAATATTCTACACACAGGAAGAAAAATATTGTTTCCTCCACGCCGAGACGTCTTGGTAATGCTTCATTTTTAACGTTCCTGATGTCTGTTTCTCACTTTGCATTACTGGATGTCTTCCCGTGCTGCAGGGACTGGAATACAGTCATCTTTTTTTAAGTGTATGAGGAAATACCTGAGCAATATTGAGGAGTTTGGGCATGCAAGTTAATTGCAGTTTCAAGGTCTCCTTCAAACAAAAGTGCGCACTTGAGGTGAAAGAAAGATGTCATCCTGCAGAGTTTTTCCGTCTCCCCCCCACACACACACACACACAACATACGAACAATAGCTTTTATTTTGAGCCGAGGAAACATAGGTTGGACCGTGTGCAGATCCTCAGACAGGTGGCAGAGGAGGAAAACATAAATAACATCTGCTCCGCGCGAGCTGCCTGCGATGTTACGCCAAGATGTGTTTGTGTCAGGCTGCAAAAGGAGGTCCAACTCCTGACAGGTTTTTCACAGCAACATCAGACGCGGTGTGGGAGTGCACTGTTTCCTGCATTTGCATGTGTTTTGTGTTGTTTGTTACTTTTCTCTGTCCTCGAGGGAGCGTTTATGGCACAGCGTCTTCAATCTGTCTCTCGGTGCATCCACGGAGAGGACATTGGTTGGGGTTCTGCCACTTCCAGGGCTTAAGAAGAGTCGGCGCCACAACTCTAATCCACTCAACGCCAGTAGGAAGCAGAACTGAATCAAAATCGCAATTCAAAGAAAACAAAAATGAACCGATCTCTGGTCAGCCTGGTGAAAACCTGCAGCCACTCGTTTGTCATTTGTCTTTTTTCTTTACCTGATTGATCCTGTCAACTACACCACTTCATCACATACGGACACTCTGATTAGACGATATCAGTCACAGAGAGAACATGCAAACTCCACACAATCAAACCCGGGTTTAGTAAAGATACTAAAGCTTCTGTTGGCTTGTTTTTGATCTCAGTCTTCAAGAAATCAGTTGGAGAGTTGCTATCTCTCCCTTTTCTGCTTAAAGACCCGACTATTAGCTTTAGCACTGTCATCATTCAGAGCAGTTGTCTCCAGTGAGACTCAGCTCTGTTACTATATCACTAAACTCCTGTTTCCTGCAGGAAGTACACCTCATTAGCCCTGAATTAGTTGAAACATGCTGCCCTGTGAGTGATAGCCTGTAAGAATGGTAATATGCTACAATAGCAATAGAATCTTGTGTATGCTGGATGTTTTTATGTTTGTTTGTTTTTGTTTTTTCAGGATTCTGAGTGGAAGTTCATTAATCTGTTTTTCTAGACAGAATATCAAGCATCTTCCTTCCACTGACGATGTGAGTGTTATAAAGACAAGCCCTAAGTAAGGGCACAGTCTGCCGCAATACAAAGTTTTCTTTCTCGACTAAGTGGTTTTTCTCAGTAAGCAATTAATAATTCCCTGTAACTTGCTCAGGAGCACACACTTTCATACAGTTTTCCGAAGAATAACCATTAAAGTTTGATATTTTCGACCTGTTTTCTCATCACTGTGACTTGAGATGACTGATGGGTTGAATGATTTTTGAAATTGGTCCAATATTAAGAAGAAGCGCTTCAGCCAGCAGCCATGACAACGAGAGCTGCAACGTAATCCTTTTGTGCGGCAGTGGTCGGCTAATATAAGTCCGGAGAGAGCGCTTGTTTTGGCCACAGGCGTGCTCAGATTTTTAATATCACCATCTGACAACATTAAAGAAATTGATTGTGTTATTCTGCCATGATTTCCTGTGTAATGATGCCAGGTCACCACAATAACTTGAGTTAATGACGTTACCTGCAGTTTGTCTGCAGCAGGGCGCCTCCATACTTCAAGCTGATTTCTTTTTTTGGAAAAAAAGTGCTTTGGTACAGATTTCGCTGTTTACTTGGCAGGCAGTCGCCATCCCAGTGAATCTGGGGCTGCAGACTCACACCAACGCTTGCTTTAAGCAGCCATTTTTAGCGCAACACGCTTCAACGTAAGTGTAATCCTGTCCAACTAATGCGATCCATAAAGGCTCCGACATGCTGGCAGAGAGTTCTTTCTCCTTTGTTTCATGCACACAACAAATGTTTCCCAAGTGTCGTCTGTCCAACTCACTTCCCCATTATTGGATTATTGCTAAAAGTTGCCTCTTTACTGAAGTAGAAGTAGAGATACTTTTGTTTAAAAAAGATGTGAAGGATATGGAAGTCCTGATTTTTAAAAAAAAAAAAAAAAAAACTGACTTAAGTAACCTGGAAAAACAAAAATGTAACATTTCTTTAATTTGATTTTAACAATTTCAAATTGTGCCAGTCTAAACAAGAAACAAGTCACTTTTCAGTGTCGGGCAAATATTTGTGTTCAGATCTGAAGAGTAAAAAAACATTTTTTTTTTTTTTTTTAACAAATCCATTGATTGTGCAGACTTCAGAAGGCATCATGGATAGTGTACAAAAATATGTCCAAATGAGAAGTCTGACTTTTTTTTCTTTTCAAGACAATTACCCAACATCTTAACAAAAGAATATCGAACTGAATAAAACCCGAATGAAAGACGGAACACAAAATATCAGGAGAAGCCGATCAAACTTACTTTCCCAAGTTAGAAGTCGGAAACACAAAGGTCAAAGGAATGAGCCTTCACGCGTATTATTGCTTTGAATATGTAAGAAAACCAGTAAATAAGTTTTACATTCTCCCAATTATGAAATAAAAACATCTCTTTTATTCAGAAAAACGGAACGCAAAATATCGATCCATCCCCACCCACTCGACAAACAATGACTGAGGAGGATAATCAAGTACAGTACTACAATACAAATGCCTCCTTGAGTGAGACCATTATCAATCACAATAAAAATCTGAGCTCATTAACTCTTCTGAGGTCAGTGCATGTTTCCAAATTTTTCATTGAAGCTTCCATAAAGAGCTTTTCCTCAATACTGAACTGACTTTTAAAAGACATCATGGTTGCTGTGTTCTGTTATTCTTCTGATGGGAGACTTATATCTAAGTATACTTGCTCCATACAGGTCTAATAATTGACCACTTTATATTGAGCAAAGTGACTTTCTTCAGTTTTTTCTTGCTATATTTTCAGAATCAAAGCACCGAACAGAGTCTTTGGCTTCATAGATGATGATTAGCAGTGTGGGTCACTGCTCTTCCATAAGGTTAAAAAGAATCAGCAGGTAGAACGTGATGTGAAAAAAATCCTCATTTTCTGTCACATTCCCAGGTGGCTTCACATTGAGCCAATATTTATCATTTCTCAACAATATTTCAAGCCAATTAAGCTCAGTCCAGTCCAAAGCACCAGAAGCTTTGGACAAAATAAAAACATAATAGATAAAGACACAATAATCAGTGGCAAGTATCAGAAAACACAAGACGAGAGAAACTCACATAAGAACAGAGAGCAGACCACACATCAACAGCCATATCTCTAAAAGAAAGGTAGCTTTCCCAGTAAAACGTTCCTTCCGTCCATCTATTCTTTATATTTTTAACTCATAAGGTCCGATGATTAGATAAACATCGCAAAATGTTGGAATATTTCATCGGACTTTGGATGTTCTTCCTGTGTGTAAATGTAAATGTGAGTGTGCAGACCTGTTAAGATGGAGCGGTGGACGGTCCAGGAATTACCCTGCCTCCGCCCAGTGTCAGCTGGAATCGGCTCCTCCAAGCCCCACTTTACTGAAGCCTGGGAGAAAACTAGAAATCGACACCCTCTCATGATGTGATCTGACTGTGATCACCTCTGATGCAACAATCATAGCAGTATAAGCCATAAACCAAGTATTTAAAGATGGCAGGTTTTTTCTGTGTTTTAGCATTGTTTTATAATACTTATTATGCACGCACTGGGACCCATTAAACACGGTGTGCTTGCAGAGTGAGGGACCTGCAGGGGGGAGACTAAACCCAGGCGGTTCTTGATGAAGACCTTGAGTTGAATGTGTCTGGATGTCCCTGGAGGTGTCGGCGGTGCGCTCATGACAGGTTGCACAGTCGTACATGTAACAAAGAAAGCTACATGATCACACTGGTGAGGAAAGAGACGGCATGAGTGGGGCTGATTGGCACAAAAAAGTCAGCAAGATCAGACATGCTGACAGCAAAACTGAGAACAAGTGGGACTGACAGCCGGAGGAGGCAGAAGTGACAGAGAAGATTAGAGTCTGAAACTGAAGATAAGAGAAAGCAGAGGTGGAGTGCATGCACAATATTGAAAAGAGTTTCTGATTCTGTGCCAAAGCTTTATGAAAAGGCAAAAAGGTGCTGACTTCCACACTCTGTCAAACCTTTTTCACACTGCAAAAAATCATGATGCCTTTCTTTAAAGCGAGAACTTCACAAGAAGCATCAGAAAGTTGATGAAAGTCATGAGTGCAAACAGATTTAGAGGCTCTTTCAAGTAAAACCAAATGATGTCAAAAAAAATGAATTCACAGTAATGTAGCTATTCATAAAATCCACTTTCTCACCAGGGAGACACGAGCCATTATTTCTTCATCTGTTCCCCCATCCAATATTGGCTCCACTTTCATTTTCCTATCATGTGATATTACATTATATTCTAACCGCAGGTTGCCTGAGAAGAAAGTGGAGGACAGAGCAGCGCGTGGCTGCCATGGCAACACAGTGCCACTGGCCATTCGGTCTCCAGATGTCTTTGAAACGGTCCGTGTGCATCCGCTTCAAACGGCAGATCACACGGCGAGCCCTCTGAAGTATGCCTGGACTTACCTCATCCTTTCATCTCGGCCTAAATAAGTCTTTCCTTTAACCCGAGTGGAGGAGGTGGAGAAGAGGAGGAAAATAATAATCAGGTGCCGGACATTCGCCTCGCATCAACTAAAAGGGGAAGTATCTGATGGAGAAGGTGCAGTCTGAAAAATAGATGGTAATTTTCTTTTTGGCTTTGATTGTCTCATCTGCAGCCTCATACAACAGAAACTTGCAGTTCAGTTCATCCTGAACCGTCCTGGGTGTAATTCCAGGTCACAGTACTGCTGCTCTGTAGGTTACACTAACATCCCACCTTTACTGAAGAGATCTGGGGAAACCTGAAACCCTCAGGATGTTTTCTGGGCTGGAGCAAGGAAGAGAAAACGTCTTCTTACCTATATGGCTGCTCAACTTGAGCGATCTGAATAAACCCTGAATCCTGGACATTCATATCTTCATCACCCTCGTCAGGTTAAAACCCAGACCTGCTTTCATTCTTGATATTACAGATCCGATAAGCTGCTGGAAAGCAGCCATCAGAATATGCCACCTGTTCTCATAAAGGAACGGACTGCCACACTCCGGTCGGCTGTGGGGTTCGAACGATGCCCAGTCGATAATAAGGAAGTGAGCCAAGCCGATTAGTCCCGCACCATTACAGCAGCAGTTGCAACCTAAACTGATACCGGGCAGGATGGAACTGAGTTTTCAGACTGTTTCCACCACATGGTGAACCTTGGCAACAAAACTCCAGACTTTCTGGTGAGTTTTCGTGAACTTCAGCCTCAGTATGAGCAGGAACACCTGCTGTGGTCTATAGTGAACCAACTTCTGTTCTGTGATGAACTTCCACAGTCCCTGATCCCTAATTTGAGTTCCAGTTCCTGTCATGTCCAACCACTCCGACACGCTCCTTTCACATCAACACGGCGTCTTCATCCAGAGAACTACACTTCATTTGGGCATTTCCTGTTTGACTCCATTCTCTGTAAATACTCCGTCGGACCGACACTCAAATACATTTGTAAATATGCTGTGTTGCTTCTATGGAGATGATAACTTGTGAGCTGGTATCGTACCTGCTGTCTAGAAAGGTCAGCCCTAACCATAAGTGATGGTAGAAGAAATTTGCCGGCTTCAAATTGCCGAGTCCTTTGTCACCCGATGTATCGGGCTGCTGTGTGGAGGAGAGGCCTGTTGAACTGAAGAGGCAGAGGTCAGTGCTTTTGGAATGACAGATCCAGCATGCCTCATTTGTCCTCAGCTCCATCCATGCCTCACAGGTTATGGTAATGGCCATGGACGCCGGGGCTCGCCGGGTGTTTGTTCCTTTGCATTTGTAATGGAAGCCAAATAGAGTTCGAACAGCGGAGGAAGGCGGCGAGTTATTTGCCCTTCGTGTCAACTCTGTCAACGTGTTGCTTCGCAGGCCGTGTGCGACGTCAGCAGAGCTTTCTCATGACTGAATGTCATCTGTCGTCTTGACACAAGCTTTCCCTCCACGTACGCGCTCTGAAAACGGCGGTTGAACTGAAACCCCGTCGCCGGGAACAGTTCATTCTGCCTTATTATCAGCCGCCAGCTGGCTCCAATGGAGTGCCCACTTTCCCCTCGCCACACAGGCCTCATTCAGGTACAAATGTTCTGTAATGAACCCCTACACACACACACACACACACACACAGCTCCACAGCATCTGCTCTCAATTACTCTGATTTGTATCTTTATAATACGGCGGTGGACCACATGCTCGGGTAACAAGAGCAGGCCGAATGGGTTACAGTCGGTGTGAAGCACGTGAGCGTGTTCGTGTGTGAAAAACTCGACATAAAGATGATTTTCAAGGAAGAAAATCAGCAAGTCGCATTGACGTGCACTGCATCTCTCCAGCTCTCGGTTGCTGTAAGGTCAACATGGATGTCAGGAAGGAAGAGGCATGACTCAAGTGGAGAACGCGAGTCTGAAAAATGTTCGAAGCTGACTCAGTGTCAGGCTCCTCTATATATAAATCTGTGCACAGATGGCCTGCGAGATGAAAAGTTCCTCTGGTGCCATGAAGCAAACTCTTACCTCTGCATTTATTGGGCACAGCGATTTATCATCCTATGAAAACGGTACTTTTAATGTACTGTAATAGCTGCGAGGTATGCTGGGCCAGTGACGGCGCTTTTTACAACCTTGAACTGTCACAAATGACCCACATTGGGGAGGAAACAGCTGAGTCATGAGCTTCACCGCTAAAGGAGGAGAGGAGGAGGTTTATGGGACATATGTGGAACATTTAAGATCCACTCGCTGTTTTCACCCCAGAAAGTTAGACATTAGAAACTGATCATTTCATTCATTTCAGAGCTACCAAGGTTTTCTCATTTTTTTCACCGTAATCCCATCCTCTTGGGTGCTATAAATAAAGTTTTTCTTTGGTATAAGTTCCAAAATTAGGCTGGATTTTTGTTGATTCAGTGACTTTTTTCAGTTTTTTCCTTTAGAAAACGAAGCTGAGATCAGATCACAAATGAATCATAGGCGTTGAAAAGGAGAATTTTTTTTTGTAATTGTGCTTTTTCTTGAATCTTGGTAGCACCGATGTGTTTCTTAAGATACTTTACGGATCCCATTGGAGAGATCATTTCTCAGCATCTGAACCATCCTGTCCATAGTTATACTCATGTTTAAATGGTGAGCAGATATGTTCTTACAGGCTGAGTAAGACTTTGAAATATGGAGGGCAGCAGAAGTCATATGCGATAAAACAATTATTACTCAGGAATTGAATGACCTACATTTCTGTCCATTAATTTCCTATTTCCTGGTAAAAAAAAAAAAAAAAAAAAAGAAAATCAAAGTCAAGCAAAAACGTAAATGTTTTGCCAGGTTATTTCTCTGTGCAGAAGATGTGGAATTTATTTAAAATTACATTTTAAGCCAAGTACAAGCGGCGGTTTTATTAAATATTACAAAATAGATCATTTCAAGTGAAAAAAATCATAGAAAACATTCATCAGTGGCTCATACACCAACATCTAAACATACAGTGTTAAAGTTACCTTCTTCTGTACACAGATTCAAATAGATCCTCCAATGTTTCATTGTGTTCAGTGTGTGTGAAACTGAAGTACCACTTTAACACAGCCAGTGATTCACCCACCAGCTTCCGGTTCCCCTTCAAGTGGACTCGGCTTTTACCTTCTTTGAGCTTTAGTCTAATTGAATTTACTTGTTAACAAGTGTGTCTATATATCCTGGCCATTAAAACGCTGCTGCAATATGATTAAGTAAATATGTGAACAGGAGTACATTAGGAGCGCGCACTAATTAACGGGCCCAGAGAATTAGCATCTTTGATATAGCCGGGTATACCCGTGCTCCTAATGGATTTTGATAAAGGCTAATATAGCATGTAGCTCTTCTCGTGTTTGCATTGTGAAGGTGTTTTTAGGTGAGCCGTCGGATCCGCGGCTGTCGGTGAAGGTCATTATTATCGCTGAAAGCGCCGCGGTTTTGATGGCTGGAAGTAAACAGTGTCTCAAATAAAGCTGTCAGCCATGAATGGAAGCTTTAATTTGAAACTATGATACATGTTTCCACAGTAAGCGTCTCAGCGCTCCGCTTGTCCCTCACCTTGATTGATGCGTTTGACTTTGAGCCATTAACAGATCGAGACTGAGGAGGTAGATGATGCAATCTGTGGAAACCTGGGATTCTACAGTCAGAACAAGTCGTCTCTTTTTGTCTGTTTTCCTTCATTTTCTTTATTAACTCATTTCTTTTGCACTTAGTTAACATTTTTTATTGTGGAGTTTAAGAGTCATTTTTGCAACTGATAATCCAAATGAGTAAAATCTTCTCATGTTGTCAACTGCTCATGTTTATCCACGACTTTTGCGTTTGAGGAAACGAGAAATCTGTGAGATAGATGGAATAACACAGCAGTGCAACAACGCCTGTCTTTTTATGCCTATTCAGCAGCTTTGGCAGGATCAAATGACATGGCTTTCCATTCACTCAATATTTTCTATCCGACCGATAATCACACATGAAATGATAATATGGGTTGATAGGAAAGTAGCAGCTCATGCAGTATTTTTGGTTTAACTGGGCTTTCTAAACTAAACAGGAGTCCAGCCGGGGCATCATTACAGCGCTCACCTCTGCAGATAATCTCTCACTCTCAGAAAACTGAGCAAGAATGCCAAAAATCTCTTCCTGAGCAGGTCTAAATATTAATTATGATGCACTTGTACTTAGTTAGATATCCCATTAGCTCTCTGTTTCTGTAACCTATGAATAGATGTGCAGTTGCTGCCAAGTATTGATGTGTTTAATCTCATTGCACACACAGCTTCTTTCATCATTGCAGAGTATTTCTGCACAAATCAATGTTCAAGAAGGGGAGGAAAAACAAAACACTGTGTTGTGTTTGTCTGGATCTCCTCATTGTGCTAACAGAGGACAGGCAGCAGATCATGGCGCTCACACACGCTCGCATGAAATAGCTGTCAGGAAGGCAGCCATAACAAGGCACGGACACCCACACAGCCTCACCCTGCTGGACAAACGAGCTTCACAGTCACTTTTCTGCACAGTCAAATGTCAATTTTCAACTTTATCTTGCTTTGGATGTAAAATGTCCAACATGTCCTCACATGTTTGTTAGCATATCAAAGAGACACTTGCTTACATTTATGCTGAACTAACTTTGTGCTGCTACAAGACCAGAACATGATTCACTTACTATACATGGTAAATGGATATTTGTATCACAGTTGCAGTTGTCTCAAAACTCTACAAAGTTTGTCACAATCGCCAGTTCACACACATACACACACCAGTGAACCTTCCACATGTGGACAGAGGGAGTTAGAAGTCCAATTATCAGAACCACCTGCCTATTATGCTGTTGTTTGTTTGTGTGCCACCATAACCACTTTCAGCCAAACAAACATGGACTTAATGAGACCCGAGGTCGTGCCATGTGAAGTCTGGTATCAAGACCTTTGCTGGAGCTCCTGCAAGTCTTAAATTATCAGTTTTGATTGTATTTCTGATTTGTACCACCACAGACCACAACAGCAGATGACAGAAATGCAACAACATATGCAGCATCATATCTTCGGACGAGGGCAGCAGAATTTGCAGATTTTATTTCCCAAAGCGGCGAACACACCAGCCTCCAAAAGCAGTGAGAGAGTAAGACAATCCACTTTTAGCTGTAGACTATAAACATTTGGGTTTGACGAGAAAAAAACAAAAAAACAAACAACAAAACAATTTGGGACTGTTCAGCCACGTCACCATCCGAGTGCAAATATCACCACAAGGAAAAAAGGCGCCGTAGTGCATAGCAGCCTCTCTCTGGCAGTTCAGATCAAGCAAAACTGTAACAACTGCCATCTGAGTTTCTATTGCAGCGGATCGAAGGCTTTATTTCCAGGCTGCACTGTTATTTTCATAAAGTGAATATTGTTACAAGATTTCTCAAACAACAATGTTTTGCTTTTTGTTACCATACTGTACAAAAAATCAACGTGACCTGGATGAGGAGGTGCACATCAAACTGTGGCTTTTACGTATTTTTACACCCCCAGCAACAAGATAATCACCCAAAAACACACTGTCAACTGCAGAGCAGTCCGTCAGGCGCAGGAAGTGGAAGGTCTTCAGATACAAGTCCTAAAGAACATTTACTTTACCTGCTGAATGTGAGGATGAGAGGACGAATCCCCCACTTAAAAAAAAAAACTGAAAGAGGTTGAAGCGAAAGTGGAAAAAGCATCTGAAGAAACATTCAGCTGTTCAGTGGCGTCAGTAGGTCACAGGCAAACAAAGGATCTGTGACTAAATATTAGGTCATATTCACTTTAATCTATTTTAGGTCTGTTCATCCCGATAAACAAGAACGGGTGGTTCCAGGCGAACGGTGGTTTGTGTCGTATTGACCTTTTTGATGCAAATGTTTTCGGTCTACATGAAGGCCTTGGCCCCGCTGTTTCATTACTTTGGGATATTTTGTGTACGTGCGTGTTTGGACAGATTTATATACATTCTGATCTGTTAAACCTGTAAATCACGTGCCATAAGCAATTCAAAACTTCCAACAAAATGTTGGATAAAACTGTCATTTTGAATTTAGTTTAAGTCGCTGTTTAGCTCAACACCATATATCTGGTTTCATAAAAGGGTTATAAAGCTGCAGTGATTTACTTTCTAATGCTGCTTTTGTGCGCTTTACAGGCTTTACAGTCATTTTTCAGACTATAGCTCATACCAGAGCGTTCTACTAAAAGATGTGCTTGTCTTAACAGACCGATAGGTACACACTCGAGCGGGGATTCCTGTCTATTCCATTGTTGACATTGAATTTAAACAGGCTCCACTCACAAAGGCTAATCATTACCTAATGTTCCCATGTTGATTAGGGAGGACAAGACATCAGAAAGTAATACCAAGTACTGCAATCCATCCAGCCTCCCCATCTGCACTGCTTTACGTTCTGCTCCCTCGACACCATGATAGTCATAAGAGGTCACAATAAATACATTTAATTTCTGCAGCTTATATAGTCCATGCAGCTCTGCGTTCCAGGATTGATCTGAAAGCATGAATAGGTTTGTTGTTGCTGTTGTGTTGACATGTCAGAGTGGTCCAGGTGGTAGAGCAGGCCCTTATGGCCAATCTAAATCTCCAGCTGTTCATATATCGAAGCCGCTTCTAACAAAGCTGGAAAAAAAAAAAAAAAGTCACATAAGATCTCTTAATTTCCTCCAGGTTTGGTTGAAGAAAAGTAAGCTTTGGTTCAGTTAAACTGGTGACTATTACATTACAAATAAAAAAAAAAAAACTGCACATTTCTAACAGCAGATCTTGGCTCGTGTGTTCATTAGGTGGTGGAATTCCTGCTGCCATGTTGTGACAATCAAAATACAAGTAGCTGATTAAAGCTGTAGCACAGTAAAATAATGAGTGTATTTTTCACAGCTCAGAGCATTGTGGTGTAAATCGTGTTGATGGTACTGATATAAAAATTCTGTTCAGGTCCAGCTGTTTAGTTGTCGCTACCTCCTAAGTTTTGGACTTGTTCTGTTCACCTTTCTCTGCTCTCCTTCACAGTTCTGTGGGTTGTTCCTGTTCTGCATCTGCCAGCTTCTGTTAAAGTGATCAAAGGAACAGAGGTGAACCAGTGACGGGGTCATTGGTGTCCAAGGTTTATTTGTGAACATGATCCTGTGGAAACCCTCCTGACAACTTCCATTACTTGTAGAATCTGCTGCTCACATCTTGTTTTCACACAGCGGCACCGGTGGAGTCCATGTGTCGATGGATCAGAGTGGGTTTTTGACAACAAATGGAAGACCTATGAAAAGATTTGGAACATTGTCGTGATATTTGGCTGAGTGGTGGAAAATCTAGCCTTTAGAATCCTTTGGCCTCTGGGTCTTTCTTGGCGAAGGTAATTTCTGATCTGCATACCGAGCACTGCCCAGATTACCAGATTACCGAATGTGTTTCCTTTATTTGTTGTGAACCTGCTCGTGCACGTGAAGGTTGAACAATGTACTAACAGACTCATCCACCACCTGCTTCTCTCACCGGATTTAAGTAATCCTGTAATCATCAGCTGTCTGAGTGAATTTTCTCAAAAGCCAATCAGGGCGTTTCATCTTGTTCTGAAAGTCCTCCAATGGCAGAGCCCACATTCAGATGCTGGACTGATTGCTGTGGAGCTGCAGGCCCTAACATGACGTTTTACCTCATATGCAAATGCTTTTTGCATTGGACTCCGGCCTTCAGATCTCCCTCTGCTTATTATAGCTTATCATCTGAAGGTAATTTTCTGCCTCTGCAGTGAATGATTGGAACATTCGTGCCTCGCAGTCCAGCATTTTATTTTTTTTCCCATTTCCACCTTTAACTCTTTTAACAGATGACGATGATTGCCTGCTGGGACTGTTTTACCCCTTGACATAAACCATAAACACACACACACACACACACACACACACACACACACACACGGAATCCGAAGCTCTTGACAAATCAGTGCTGCCACTCCAAACACACAAAGAAACAGCAATTATAATTTGGTTATCTTCTGGGCATCCGCCCCGTCCCCCTCCCTTTCCTTTGGAGAGCGACAGGATTGTTATCCATCCATCATCTATCTAATTGTGCCTCAGTGACTCAGAGGAAGCTGTCACCATCTTGGTCTCTATGGGATGTCATTTGTGCATCAATACCACACGCATCAGTGGTGCCGCTGATGAGCGTTCAGACATGAAGAAATCAGACCAGACAGGATAAACACACAGCCTTACAGATGGACATTCTGACGGAACAGGACTTTCTGAAAGTTGTTTAAGATACTACGTCTTGAGATCTTACATTTTGAGATGTTATCATGGTAATTTCACCAGTAATGGGAAGATTCTGGACAGAATCAGGCATCTAAAGCTAATTGGTGACTTTAAATCAGCCGTGAATGCGGATCTGTGTCTTGAAATGATTTTCTTTGTTTGCTCTGTGATGTAGTGACGATCTGTTCAAAGTCTTCTAACCTTTAGTCCTTTTGAAAGATATACAGACATATCAAAAGAGATCAAATCCACCCACATGAGTTCAGCTGTTTAAAAGTTCTCTTTTTTTGTGTGTGTTTCTTAGAATTCTAAATACTTTGGACATGTCTATGTAGTGCTGGAACCTTGAAATGTGGCTTGGTCTGAAATAAAATGGGTAAAAAGTGCATTCTTCATGTAGAGTGCGAAGCAGAATGTTTCTGGGACCTAAATATTTGTGCAATCTTAGAGGGAGTTGTGTTTATATTTTCCTGAATTGTATGTTCGACTCCAGTGAAGCCTGCCAGGCTTATATGTTTACAGGGAGTACAGTTGTTGGATATAAAGTTTTTATGCAACCTAGGTTCCAGGAAAAATATGTTACTTGCTGTACTTTTGTAGAAGTAGTGACCACATTTCTTGGACAATAACTTTTGTTTTGTTTTGTTTTTTCCTTCTTCGTTTTAGCTCTCTGGCCTCACAGCAGAAAGGTTGATACATGATGTATTTCATGTGGTTCTCAAGGCTTGTTCAAGTTCTCCCGGTGCTGCTTGGATTTTTTTTTTCCTCAATCTCCTACAGCTTACTTACACAACACATTGCTTGTTAGGATTGTTGTTAATTCCCTGAAACATGTGTGAAATGGACTAGCAACCCTTCCACTGTGTATGCTATCCATCGCTCTTTCAGTTCAAACTCTCATTCTTGAGCCGGAAAGCTTAAGCTTCTGTTCAAACCTGCACAACCAGGATCGTTTTACAAGGTCCTGTCTCTCTCTGAGTTTTCCTCAGCTTTGAAAGGCTCCCCTCCTGCTTTCTCAGTCTTTGTCACAAAAATATTCTGCCACTTGCATATCACCAAATTGCTGCCCTGTGACAGTTTGAAGGCTTTCATTCTGCTGGGAATTCATGGCTGATAGTTGTGATTGGCAGTTAAACTGGACTGCTGCTCTTCATGGCCCCGTGAAAAACAATCAGCTACTTCCTTTGTTTTTCTTTCTATGAACTTTAACAAAAGCATACAGTATACACAGACTGGTGGAACATCAGTTGAAAAATCAAAGACAGTATTTAGCATAGATGTATTAAAATCAAATCTTACAGTGATCACAGTGAACTCGTCAAGCAGTCATGAAAGTGACAGCTTGAGTTCATCAATTACGAGACAGGGGAATAATATTGAGAAGTAAATGTTGATTGGATATAATGAAATGAGCGGATTAATGGGCGTTTAACAACGCAGACATGGGAGACGGGAGACGTCAGTACGTCACGGCCGCCCCCGTCCAGTCAGAACGCTTTGCAGACCCCTGTGTTACAGAATATTTAATCCCTCGTTTTTCCCTTGTAAACACGAAGCTCATGAATATAATTCTGAATTACTTAATTCAGAATAAACAAATTCCGAATTAAAAAACACCATGTAACCACACTCCATGTGATTACACTCACTACCTCTGTTCACGCAGCTCACTCGCTCAACATTCTCAGTAAAGTGTATGTTGCTCATCCACCTTTACAGGACTTGAAAAACTCCCAGCAGGCCATTTCACTCTTTTAGACTTGAAGAGTCTCACCGTCACCATCAGCCAGCTTTCTGGAGCAAATAAGTCGGTCCGACATGTTTGCAGCAGTGAACTGTGAGACAAGCCAACATGATCATTGAACTGATTGCTTTTTTAATGGTAAAGCAGGTCAAACACGGCATCTCCAGGGATTATTCGATGGCGTTGCTCAAATCAATGCCTTTTTTTCCTTGTCTTCTGTTTCATTTTGTTTCATTTTGTACAACAAAGACAGACATTTAATTCTTCAATAACTGATGGGCAGAAGGTTAGATTCAAAAAGGTTTTATTTCTTTCCACACATCTTTTGCACAATATTAGAATTTTTCACGTGTATTGATGTTGGATCACTGTTTATTTCATTTGACCTTACAAACAACAGCAAAAAGAGACTTTTCCTTTATCTCTGAGTTATTGTAATGTCATTTACCTGCAATGATTTAAACATGTTGCATTCTGTTTAAATGAAGTAGACTTTTTTCCCTCCGAATAATAATGAAAAACACAATCTAAGTTATTTTTTACAAATAAGTTAGATTATATCAAACAAAGTTTCTGGTCGCTTCGCTGAGTCAATGACTTTTAAATTAAAAATAATTTTCCAATTTTAGTATACTTTTGTTTTCCTTGTGTGATTTTTTTTTTTTTTTTTTTGTTTTTTTTGCTCATCAAGCCATTTTAGTAGTGAATAGCAGAGCCTAGCTTTTTATTTTTTAGTGATGATTAGCAAGTTATACCTGTTTTATCGGTCATAGCTGTTTTACAGTGGTTAGTGTCACGGCTCATGTTTCGTCCTGTGTGGCTTTGTGGCTCCTCTCCTCATGTCTGGTTGCTGTTCTCTCCCCTGATGCCGTTCACCTGTGCCTGATTGTGTGATTGCAGTCAGCTGGTGCTCTGGGCTTATAAGAGGCCGTCTTTCTGTGTTCTGGTTGTCGTCTCATCTTGTCTCCAGGTCTGGTCTTCGTATTGAGTTGTGGTTTGCTGTTCTCTGTTTTTGTGATCCTGTGTCTCTGCCCTGTTTTTTTTTTTTGTTTTTTTTAAAGTATATTCATGGACACTAAAATGAGTTCAATGCTCATTTCAGGAAGTGCCTGGCTCCTTGGGTCTTGCTCCTGCTGTCTTCCTCCCTTTCCAGTGGTGAATGTGTGCTGGCGTTCTGATGCTGATCGAGGCTCCACAGTTGCTTCTCATTCATCGCCTTCATACGAGGGGGTACCGGAAAGAAACCGGACTGTCTTTATAAAATTAAAACAAGAATGATTTCAGAGTTTTGGTTGTTCAGTCTCGCTACAGCATGCTCTTGTGCAGATCTCTGCAAAGTATCGTCTCACAAAGTTACACAGGGAAAGCACACAGCGCTGACGTCAACACAGTGGGACCCCCTTCTTCGGAAAAGCACAAAATGGCGGAACACATCACTAAACACGATCGGTGCGCAAGCATCAGATTTTGTTTTCTGCTGGGAAAAACAGCGTCAGAAACACTCACCATGGTCCAGGAGGTGTATAAAGACAGTGCCCTGGGGAGAACGCAGGTGTTTGAACGGTATGGGCGCTTTAAAAGGGGCGAAATGTCCATTGAAGACCAGCCCCGCTCCGGACAACCCGCATCCTCACGCACGCAGGAAAAGATCCGTGAGGTGGAAGCCGTGGTCTTGGCTGACAGGCGAAGGACGATCGGGGAGGTGTCCACCTTGACGGGGGTTCCGTGGAGTTCCTGTCGGGAGATCCTGTCCCAGGATTTGGGCTTGCGGCGGGTCGCAGCGAAGATGGTTCCGCGCGTCCTCACTCCGGAGCAGAAGGCGGCCCGCGTGGACGTGTGCCGGGAAATCCTCCAGCACATTGAAGAGGATCCTGGGCTGCTGGGCAAAGTCATCACGGCGGATGAGACCTGGCGTCACGCCTACGATCCCGAGACGAAGCAGCAGTCGAGCCAGTGGCGACACCCGGACTCCCCTCGGCCGAAAAAGCGCGCGCCAGTCCCGGTCAGCAGTAAAAGCCATGCTGATCTGCTTTTTCGACGCAGAAGGGGTCGTCCACAGCGAGTTTGTGCCGCCTGGGCAGTCTGTTAACCAGGACCACTACATCCAAGTCCTGAGGCGGCTCCGAGAAGCAGTGAGGCAGAAGCGTCCGGAGCTTTGGCGGGATGGCGAGTGGTGGCTGCACCACGATAACGCGCCGGCGCTCCGGGTCCTGCGCGTAATGCAGTTCCTGGCGAAAAACGGGATGACCCTGCTGCCTCATCCACCCTATTCGCCGGACTTAGCACCGTGTGATTTTTTTCTTTTCCCAAGAATGAAGAAAGAGCTGAAGGGGCAGAGATTTGCAGACGTTGAGGAGGTTAAAAAAAAATCGAAAGACGCTCTGCACGGCATACTTACACACGAGTTTTCAAACACCTTTGAAAGCTGGAAAACACGGATGCAACGGTGTATTCAAACCAGCGGGGATTACTTTGAAGGCGACAGCTTTGAATAATTGTTAAAATAAAACAAATGAAACGTTATGACCAGTGTCCGTTTTTTTTTTTTCGGTTCTCCCTCGTATCATGTGACCGTTTGGTTTTGTCAAGTGTCAGACTGCCTACACTTTGTGGACTTTTAAATCCTGGATCAATTTGGATCTCAATGCTGCTTCATATAAAACTGCCAGTAATCAGATCACACAGTTCTCCATGATCACAAACCAATGATGTGGGCAATCAGGGGCGACAGTAGCTCAGTTGGTAGAGCAGGTCGTCTTATAACCGGAAGGTTCGATCCCCGCTCCCGCAGGCGTAAAACTGTCATTCTGTCCTTGGGCAAGACACTTCACCCACGTTGCCTAGTATGACAGTTGTGAGAGTGAATGGTTGGTGGTGGTCGGAGGGGCCGATGGCGCAGATTGGCAGCCTCGCTTCCGTCAGTCTGCCCCAGGGCAGCTGTGGCTACAGTAGTAGCTTACCACCACCCAGTATGGTGTGAATGAATAATGCAATGCTATGTAAAGCGTCTTTGAGTGTCCTGAAAAGCGCTATATAAAACCAATGCATTATTAGTATTAATCATCAGCATATCACCTTTTGTTTGAGTAATTTACAAATTCAGGTACAACAGGACTTCCTGCTATACAAACCATTCAACAGACCACCACAGGTTTTAAACTGAAATGCACACGGTTGTACTCAAAGTACCATCGAAAGGCAGTTTGCGTTGTTGTGGCAGGAACCGGCATGGAGACAAACAGTCACACATGTAGGTTCACGATATCAAGTGCTGCTGTAATCTGAATGGCTGGACAGACGTATAGGACAGAAGAAATTGCTTTTTCTCATCCCCTACTGAGATCTGAAGAGCTTTTGCAGACAGAAGCTTTGCGGAGAGATCCGAGCGAGTGAGGGAAAAATAATTCCTGAAAACAACAACTCCATCACCTGGAGTTTGTGCAGCCTTTCACTGTCACCAATACACCCAACCGCCATTACCCAACACACACTGTACTGTAACTGTACACTCCTGTGTTGATGTGATGTGCAGACAGAAAAAAGATTCAAGTTTTTTTTTTTCCATCAAGCCATGAAAAATTAAAAAACCTTGAAACAGACCATTTTTAATAAAGCTTACAGCACACATTTTTGTTTCGGTTGGCTTCGGGAAACTGGGTAAAAACACATATTGTTGGGTATCAGCAGTTTCCTCCCTCTTTCCTCTTGTTTCTGCTGGTTCCCTGTGCCTCCCTGGTCTGTCACTCTCCTGTCTCTGTGCTGTAGGTCAAGCCTTCCACTCCCTCTCTGCTGATCCTACCTTCTCTGCCTCAGCTCCCTCCACTGCACACTGACCATCAGTCAAGACAATCAAGCTCTGCCTCCAGTAATCCTCAGATTCCCGCCCCGATCCAATCACGTGATTGGAAATCGGCCCCGATCACGTGATTACGGACTCACTCGGGATCAGACGTTTCCTCCCGATTTGGACTCGGTTGGATACATATGTTTATTTTTTCTTTAATTTCCTTTTTAACCCATTGAAGCCGGGACGCATTTACGGTAGCGGCGTTGTTGCGCAATTCCATCATTAAACCCGGAAGCGCTGTTGCACAGTTCCACCATTGACGCCGGGTCTTTTTTTTTTTCTTCTTTGCGCTAATCGGCTGTTTCTTGGGCAATGAAATGCATCAAACTGGCGCATATGCATAACTGATCCTGTTTCCGGGTACAGATCGTGTTGCTGCACTGCCTCGTAAATTTGTGTTGAGCGTTTCTGGCCACTGCTGCACACTGAAGCGGTAATGCGTGCCCGGCTTTAATGGGTTAAATGAGATGTATTTAGGTTTTCCGTGCTACAAAAAGATGTAATTACAGAGAGACATGTGCAACATATTGCTGTGTTGTTTTGAAGTGACGGTAAGAAAATAAAAAAGGAGAACTTTTCATAAGTTTTTTAGTTTTTTTTTTTATAGATAATGTAAATATTTTACTATATTAGAAAAGAATCGAATCAGGACTCGGAATCGGCAGATACTCAAAATGATAGGACTCGGACTCGGTGGCAAAAATACCTGATCGGGACATCTGTACCTCAGATTGTCCATTTTCCCGCCGTGGTCAGCTCTCCCTCGTCCTGCTGAGTCTCGGTCCCTCCTTTGGATCCAGACCTTTGACCTGACCGCTCTCAACCCTGTCACTTTTAAATTTCTGTTTGAGAAACGTTTTACTTGAAGTTTCTCCATGAAATGTTAGTGGGCCCTTTTCACTGTATAGATCATAACGTACACTGAGACATGCTAGAAAGGTGATCCACCATTTCTATTTTAAAACTTTTAAGAAGAAGCAAATAATAGGACATGACACTCATCATACTGCCTGATTCATTTCTTCTCTCTTCTTATAAATTCTAGTCTAGTCTGTTCTGGGACAATAAGAAAACCAATTACTTATTTCTGTCACCTAAAACACAACATTACATAAATGACTGATTCTTTAGCTTTAATCCAACATTTACAGCTGTTTGAGGGATTAGAGTGATCAAATAAATGGACATGATGTACAAAGTAATGATATGTTGAATGAGATCCATTACATGTACGGATGGTTTTATATGGGCTCATGAAATTATTGGGGTTTTTCAAGTTCATTTCTGAATTTTCCAAATACTAATAACTCACAGTGGAGTGTTTCATTTACCCGAACCTCCATGTGAGCGGTCCCACACAGATGTGCAAGTGGTTTTTTGTTTTATTTTTAAACTGTGATTCATTAAGCTCTCGTGTTTTGGGGGGGATGGATGTTTGGGGAAAAAAAATAAAGCACTTTAAAAGAAAATCCTGGCGGTTTTACCTCTCACACAAAAGCAGGCTCACTTTAGCGTCCCACTCCGGCAGCCCCTCAGCATCTATTTCACCACAGCGCTCCATTAACTCACTCCGCTTTTACATGTCACTCATTATTTACTACATCTGAAGTCCGGTTGCAACTTCAACCAATAATGCTCACAATTACCCATTTCTCCATAAGCTCTTTATGGCCGGGATCAATAAAGCCATGAGGAGCATTGACATGTTTAATAGCCTGCTGTCAATCATGGAAATTTACTTTTGCCACCCAGTGCTGATGAAACAGAACGGCTGTGTCACTAAAGCTGTCTCATGAATGAATTACTTACAGTCCACAATGGAAAAGGCTTGTTTATTTCTTGGTTTAGATCCCAAGAACAAATCACCGGCAAACTCAGCCAAGCAGCTCCCGAAGACCTGAAAGCTTTGAGCTCTCAATGGGTTTTAAAAGCAATTCATATGCAGCAAAGTTCAAACGAGTGAAGCATCGGGCTGCTTTATCGAGACCATCTCAATCAAATGTGTCTGAACAAATCGGCAAAGTCGAACTTTACTGAGGTGAAACAGTGAAATGAGTATATGTGACCCCAATTTGAATGTTATTAGTGAATACTCTCTTGATTGATTTATTATGCACTTTCTTTTTCCACTGAAATATTTGGGAATAATAAAAGCATTCTAACCATCAAGTACTCCCACTGGCCTGAACATTATCAGTCGCATCAAAAGATATCCTGAGCTTTATGCTGTACCTTTGGGAGATTTGGTTGCACTGTTATAATTGTAAGTGGGACAAAAACATGAGCCTTTCACCTGACAAATCTTCATATTTGACTCAGTATATGTTGTGCATGACCATTCTGTATCTTTATTTGGCTTCAGGGTGGTGAATTAGCGAACACTCACCTCGAATTGTATCTTCAAAGGCTTTTTCTTGCATATTTTCCTTGACTGAGTCTTCTGGCAGCTCCAATTGCCTCCAAAACCTTAATCTGAACTCAATTGATGATTGTGCATGGCGGAGGGGTGTGCATGTGAGTGCATGACATGACCTTTTTGTCTCATAGATCTGCTGAAGGTTAATTTACTGATCTGGGTGTGTTATTCCATAGATTTCCCGCCTTCTCTCGGCCATTGTGTCGCTTGTTGCTTTCCATTCAGACGCGTCGCTCAGAGCTCCGCTCCAGTCACAATGACTCACCTTCAGACGGAGGGAAACCATGTCAGAGGTGCTCCTGCACAACCTAATTCCCCGTGTAAACAGCAGCTGATAAACACCCGCGAGGGATGCTCGGTGTCAAGTCGGAGGCTGAAAGTGCCCCATTTAAAGCCCTGCGTCTGTCTGACTCGCTCTTCCTCTCTGGCGCTGTCATGGAGCCCGTCTGCCTTTCATCCTCCCCCTCATCGCTCTCTCTCTCTGACAGTGATATCATTGTTTCAATCCCCCGATGCTGACTGACATTGGAGAGGGTGAGAAATGTTAAACAGATGTACCTCTTGACCTTTTTCCATCTTTTGCACAACTGGAGTCTGTTTGTTTTTCTGGGATGAGTATTGATGTTTTGACAGTTTGAGGTTGGGAAAAATCCATCGCTGTTATCCAGAAAGCGTGCCGAGAATAGATTATTACAGCACCTGAGGTTGTGCAGTGGCTGGCTCTCACACGTCACTGTGAGAAAACCCAAGTTTGAGTATTCCTCTGGAGAATCAAATCATGTTTCTCTGATCATTTAAAGAAATGTAGTGTCGGCTGAATGTTAACTCTCAGTGGGCCCCGCCTTCCACCCATTGGCTGCGCCGCTCATGAGGTACTGAAAATGAACAGATGGATATCAGACTCATCACTCTCTACCTCTTTTTCCACTTCTGAAAGAAATGTTCACAGTATACAAGTAGATGCAAGTTAGCAGAATAGAATAGAAACCGTTTAGTTTGCTGCTGTAAATGTGGGGTATTTATGACGCTTGCTCATGTGTGTCAAGCAAAAAGATGCTGCACTGCTGACAGACACAATGAAATAATGAAATGCAGCCTGAGCTCCGGAGGCCTTTGCCTGAACAGCAAAGCATCTATCACAAACAGTAATCGCTGGACAAGTATCATTTACAATAAAACAAATTGCCTTCACTCCCCTCTTGGCAACCCGCAGTCTAGATTTGGTTTAGTAGTTATGGAACTTAAATCGCTTATGACAGCAGAAGTGCCACTGCTGGCTTCTTTCCCGGCACACAGAGAGAAGCCGCTGAAGCCAAGCCGCCGCTTTTTGTCCTTTGATCTGCTCGCTCGGGCTTGAGCGTGCACGTAGCATGACTCGGCAGGTCCAGCTACCTATTAAAAGACTTCTTTCTTTGCATAAGTTGCAATCATCTTTCTCTCCCTCTGGTTCCGTCGTCAGTCGTAGACCACTTGCAGCTTCACAGCAAGACGCCAGTTCTCTCTCAGACCGAGTCGCAGGCCGTCTGAGAGCCATCGTACAGCTCTAGATGATGAATATGAACTCTCTGAATTCAAGTTGATGTGCCTCAGCTGCCTTACAGATAAAAAAACAAAAACATGTTTTTAAAGCCCCCTGAAACCAGAGTTGTATTTTTTTTTTTTTTCCTCTTTTCAAGCCTGTAGTCGTCACGCCTGCCCGACTGAAGTCACGTCATTCCTCAGACTTCACAGATTCCTCTGGAGACCCAAAAGCCTTCACACGCTTTTCTCAATGCATGAAGACTAAGCGGAACTTTTGGAATTTTCTGTATTTTTGTGTCAAATGTCATCAGAATATTGACAATATGGGGACCTGGTGATATCAAGAAAAGCTAGCTGAAACCCAGTCAGTGCATAGGCTGACTGTTTGAGCTTCTAACTATTTAAGCTTAGTTTGCCATTTAATACACAAGTGTTTCCACAGGTGTTTGTTGCCTGGACTAGAGGACGAACTCCATTCTTCAAGTCCGAGAGGTGCCATTCTTAAAACTGCTTTGTTTCCTCTTGAATTGGACTGCTTAATGTGATTGATGAAACATGGGAAGAAGGCAGAATACCAGTGAAAGATCCACACAAGGGCCAGTAGAACGTGCAATGGACCAGATGTGTTTCATTCAGTTTACATTTGTTTGGCTTTAACACATTTGTGGCATCATCGAGACTTAATTTTTACTTCCGCCTTTCTGAATTCAAATCATGTTGATCGGATACATTTGGGAAGTTGATCTCCAGCCATACACAGATTGTATTGTTTCTTTGTGCTGGAATCTACCTGGTTGGCTTTTCTATTGTTAAAGTCTTATCTCTTTAATTCTGACTTGTACATCAGAACTTAGGATCGAGATACAATTTAGAGTCGTTTAATTTTAAAGAGTCCTTCAAAAAAGCAGTCCTACTGGTTTTTTTTTTAACAGTGAAGACAGATTTACAGTTTGCTGCTCTCAGCAGGCATCTTCAGGCCATCATGACAAAAGTTTTTATTGTTCTCTTCTCCAATGTGATATGTTAGGGTAGCTGGAAGCATTCCGTAGTGCTCTATTAACACATCTTCAAAATACTTGCCATTGTTTCTTGTTTGCCGAACGGCCATAAATAATGACTTCTACTGATCTTTAAGTTTTGTTGTAAATACTTTGCTTTGCACGATCATAAAGGAACTTGGCCATGTGATTGATTTTTTTTTTTCTTTTCATTTCTGTTGTAATTACTTTACTTTGTACGACCATTTTTGTTGATTTAAAGTTTTGTTGTGATGTTGTGTTTTGACTATGTTTGACTCTGTTGTGCTGACTTTGATGGGTGGAGAGAGGTGAACATTCAGAGCTGGTTTGTGTGTATGTGTACTGTTTTTTTTTGCTTAGTGTCGCTTATATATATATATATTTTTTTTTTTTGTTTTGTTTGTCTTTTCTTATTATTTATGTGTACTTTATCTTTTCATATGTATATGTCATTTTGCTATCTCTTATTTTGTTACGCTGCTCTGCTCTTTATGTTGTTATGAATCTGAGGATCCCCTCGAAAACGAGATAATTTATCTCCAGGGGTTATTCCTCGTAAAGATATTAGGACCTGAAGTGAGTTTCTCTCTGTGTTGACATGAGGACTGGATGTCCTCAGTGAGCCGACCACATGCTCACATGTCTCAGAGGAAGCCTGCAGGAAGCTTCACCATCTGGACGAGCTCAGACCGGAGTGTTCCAGAAAGGTCCTGCAGAGCAGACCTCGAACACAGTAGAGATTTCATTTGATGACCAGGGTAATCTGCCCTGGCGGTGATCGAGAAAGGTGTGGGAGCTTCTTTCCTTTGCGGGAGAACAACGTGACAGCTGCACTGAAAGAAAGAAAAGACTGAACATATCAAAATAAGCAATGGGGATCCTGTTTTTATACAGTCTTTGCCTGAATGCTGCTCTCACAAAGGTGTAAATAAAATATGTTGACCTCCAACTTTAGCAGAAAAGCTTTCATAAGCCACTGACTTGATGGATTGGAGGGATTGAGGCGATGCTTTATCTGTTGCCCTTTCTGTCTCTTATCAAATCAGACCTTGGAATCTGCCGAATGCTGCCCTGTGCTCTCAAGGTCACTTTGTGTCGTATCAGTGTCACAATCAGGATATCTCAGCCTTGTCGGATGGATAAAGGCCTGCCGGACGGATTCTGGCACCCCCCAACGTCAATAGTTGTAGGCAAAGATATGTGTCAGGTACATAGGGAGCGGCTTGTGTTGACAACTTCAAAGACAGGGATCCAGGCAAAGAGGAGGAGACATTCATTTGACCTCAAGAGACCTTTGTTTGAAACCAACGGGCATCTGTGGCTGAACTGACACAGCCGCTGGTGTGACGCTGACAATCCAGCATCATGTGTTTGCAGCAGTATGGCCTAAAAGGAGAAAGGAAAAACGCAGCAGCCCTAAAATCAAGGCTAACATACCTGGTTCTGTCTACCAGGTCCATACCACGTAGAACAGACTTCAGTCAGAAAGACTGCTGAGTCTAAACCTGACCCAAAGACGAGCTCAGGATGAGAAAACGTGTTGAGGTAAGCTATAGATCTCCGTCCCAGTCTTTCCTCTTCCTGTTTGTACCCTGTTCTCACCCTCATGACTCCTCCAGCAGCTCCAGCTCGGAATTATTTTAACCATCATGCCGACGCTGACAAATACCCCTCCGTCCCACGGGGGGCCGAGTCCCCCATCCCTCCTCCCACAGAGGTGCCCTTCATCTGAGTGAGAGAATTTAGCATCTCTGTCTGTCTCTCCACACACGCACACACACAGACGCTGGCGTCAAATACAGCATTCAAACCGCAGTGACAGATTCACAGTGAGGGTTGAGTTATTACATGTTTCAGACCTTTGTCTCCTTGTCATCGGGGATGATTCATGCCTGTGGGGGCCCCCGTTCTCTGCCCAGACCCCCTCCACTTCTCTCCATTCCCTCGGTTAGTCTCTTTCCAGCAGTTAAATGCTTGTTCATGAAAGCACACTCCGAGCCGCCGTATCAGCACTTCTGAATACACGAAGGCTCCGTGAGTGAGCGGCACTCAATGAAGGTCACAGTTCATCGCTCGGTTCTCTAAACCGACTCCGTCGTTCTTGACCTTTTGTTATTTGAAGGGAATTTTTTTTTTTTTTTTCAATTCACCTTAATTTAATTGTGTCGATGCATCACCAATTGCAACATGATCACCTTAAAGCAGTTACATTGTAATAAAAGAAGAAAAAAAAACAGTCTATGAATCCCACATTACCATAGGTTACAGTGGAGAGGCTGTCGATCCCTGTCTGCACTGATAAAGAAAAGACCCTGGCTCCTGGCTCTGTGATGGTGTTACAAAGCACATAAAGAAAAATATTTTGGTTTTTTTTTTAACCTTCAGGATCTGAACAGAATAAAATGTAAAACATGTTGTTAGAAAGATGCCTGAAATGACAGTGCAACAGCACAATTAACATGCTAACCATAGTTCAGAGAGTTGCCATGCTAAAAGCATGAGCAGTGTCATTTATGTTATTAGTGAAGCCGCAGCGCAAACCAAACGAGCAGCTTGGTACAAAAAAGACAAAGCACAGAGGGACTTGGACTTTTTCACAGTAATGTTACTTTCACAGTTCTATCTTTAATGTTTTATCTGTTTATTCTGTCTACTGTTGCGAATAGAGCGATTTCCGTAAAATAAAGTAGTGCAGTTATAGAAATATCTTATTTTTGAAGCAGTTCTGTTTAGTACCACTTTTCTTGTCCACAGCTATTTGGAGCTGATGGAGACGGAAGCAGTGAAACTGTAGGCGGGGTTTTTGGGTTTTGCCTCCTGGAGACTGGAGGGGTGAACACAGCGGCTCAGCCCATCAGCGGGCTGCAGCTTGAGGCTCTGACGAGAACACTCCTGAGGACGTCACGACACACTACGATGTTTTGCAACCTTGGTCCAACTTCAGATTGTCTGTTAAAGATGGAGAACGCACAGAAACAGGAGCTTATTCAGTCCAGGGGCTGCTCTGCAGCGTAGAACATGTCTTATATTGAATCTTTGCGTTCTCCAGCAGCTCCTCCTCCAGGAGTACAGCCCCAGATTCCTTGTTGGGAAACGAAACACTGGCCTATAATGGTTTTGTGACAGGAGATTGATAAATGGTGAAGTGATGAATGGATTGAACTTGTAAAGTGCTTTTTAATTTAGAATCTCTTGCATGTCTTTGAGATGCTGTGTTCGACGTCAATAGTACAATCATTTTCAAGTTTCTTTTTTCTCATTCGCAACAGACTATGAACAACACATATCTTGGAAATTATAAATCTTATTGAAGAATGAAGATCTGCTCTGTGGTGCTTGGTTCAGAATATGTTTGTGAAAGGCAGGACTGACAGAAACAGAGAGATACAAAGAAACACGACAGCTCTTCTGCCATCATGATCCATCATCAGCCAATAGTGAACTTCCAGGATGTTTCACTGACACTTTCAGTTTTAATTTGAAACTCCCAAAACATATGGGAGGAAATATACAGACAAGAATGTTAGGAGCTGAAGTTCTGATTTTATAGATCATTTTTTATTCACGTAAATGTCACTTGCTGGGTTAAAAGTCATTTTTCACTGCTGTGACAAAGTGCACAGATTTCTTTCTGTGTTCCAGAGACCGTACAGCTCAGCTGGTGGGGAAGTCAAAGCGCTGCGTTAGCTTGCTGCTGCTTATGCTGCAATTTAATTAAATATCCACAGCTTACTGTATAGAGGTCATTTAATAAAGACTGAGACCGTTTTTATGACGCTACTTAGCAGTGATTGTCTCAACCTGTGGGTTATTGTCGCTGTAACCTACGCGTTTGGCAAAACTTCACACTGTAAAGTCGCTTTGTGTTTGAAGTAAATGTAAATATTTAAGATAGTTTGAAGAAAATTATATTATACTATTTACATAAAATTTTAAACTCATAATATTCTCAACTTTTCTTAACTTTGCTGTTTGCTTACCTGCATTTGAAGTGTGTTCACAACAGATGCAATAATTTTTTTTTCCATTTTTGCAGCTATTTTTAATACTTTGTGGCTTTAATGAAAGTTAGAATAACCAGTGTGAAGTGAGAGGTGGAGGCAGGCATAGCTGCTGATGCTCACGTCTCTGTTACTAACAACGTTCTTCACTTTTTCAGATTGATAGATCATCTCATCACTTGCAATAATTTAAAATACATGGTAACATAATGCATAGTAGGGCGTATCTTTGATGATCTCTGAAATGGAAATGCCAACTTAAAGGATGCAAAAACCCATAGTTGTTTCATAAATTAAAGTTTGTTTATATAGATATAAAAGCTCTATCTTTATTTCCTATCCGGCAATACAATGTGTTGTTCACAATGCTCAAGATATAAATTATTAAACATTTTGGTTTGTAGCTGAAGGTTTTAGTTAGCTAATAAATAAAGATATTTATTCTTTGCTTTTTTTCTGATCTTTACAATACGGGCTTCATTCAGATCACCTGTGGTGAAATTTGTCACCACAACATTAAATCTAGTAATATGGTGAAATTACCATATTTTTCTTTAATATATACATATATATCTGTTTGGTTTTTGACAGATATTGGGACTCATATGTCAATGTTTATGGTACATACCATCTGGGGCCACTAGATGTCACTGTATGACGGCAGAAATCTGCTACAACATCTCCGAAGCGTCTGTTACTGCTGTACGTGACTGACAGGGAGGGAAAAGTGTTTCCACGAAGAGAAAGAATGTCCACAACAGAAAGACAGCTGCTGTCAACAAAATAGAGAAATCAGAAAACTAATCATGGGCTTAAAGCGGATGAACAAATTCACAGAAGGTTCTGGAGCAGCGGCTGCAGGGCCGAGATGATCAACCGTTACATCTGGACATGGACAATCAATAATCTATAAATGGACATAATCTATACATGATGTTCTTTGCTTTTCATGATGCTGTTTGCTAAATGCGATTAATGGTCCCAAAAACATAATCAGTATGAAGCACAATGCTCAGAAATCCCGATGTAATATCTTATGTCACATTTATTGGTTAACAAGAACCAAATATTGACAAATAAACAGAAAAACACCGTAAGTCTTAACTTGGAACAACTTTCTTTGTGTCTGTTCCTTAAGCTCTTCGTCCTTGTGGTGAATTGGTGTGTTGAATTCTTCCTTTCTGTGAGGAGAATGAGATCGAAACAGTCACAGAGAGCATAATTGGAGCTGCAATTATCTTCATTTCCATTGTTGATCCACCTTTTCATCCCACTTTAGTTAATGGCCTCGTTTTCATATATTACCCGAGTCTGGCGATAAAAGCGGATCCGTTCTGTCCATCTATAAACAACGTTTGTCTTTTTTATTGAGTGAATTAAAGGTGATGTCCTCATTTAATATACTTCAATGTCACTTTGGGATCTGGCTGATGGAAAGGAAGCGACTGCCAGGGGGAAATGCGTCTATATGCGCCAGGCGTCTTTACGGCCTCCTTTATCTGCCTCCGGTTCCCTCGCAGTGTTCGTCTCCCCGCCGGCCCGTCAATCACGGCGCCGCTTCATCTCGCCGCCGTACAGGTTCATCCCGTCCCCAGCATTTCCATATCTGATCGGCTCAGTGCCTCTTATCTGTTCACTCCGCCACGCGCAGATGTGTCGGCGGCGTCGGACCCGTGTTAACTCAGGCCCCGGGCTCGGCGGGACGCTCCTCTGGCGCCGGAAGAATAGATGTAATCCCCTCTGTGTTTGGATATGGCTTACAGAGTCAGAGCTCCCGTGCACACCTGCCGCACAGATAGCTGCATGAGAGAAGCACGAGCCATGTTTGTGTGCGAGTGTTCCTCCTTTAAATGAGCGCGGCGCTTATCTGCTGGTGCACAAAGTGGACATGGAGGAAAGTGAGCAGCGCAGCTGCTAAAGGGGCCAAACGGGTTTGTTGTAATTGTGACTGAAACGCTTCCAGAGAAACGTGAGTCAATTGATTTTCACCATCATGGTTCCTTCTTTCTTTATTTCTTTTACTTTGGAGCTATTTTAAGAGTCCAGTGATGGCCAGAGTTACTGGTAGCCGTGGTGTGGAGACTGGAATCCTTTATTTTTAGACTTAAAAACATGTTAGTGCCCAGTTCACTACCAGCTTTATTCTCCAACAAAAGTCTGTAGGATGCCCTCTGTCATATCTTTATGCCGGTGCAGCAGCCGGTCTTCTGGAGTGTTGATATTAATTAAGACCGTCATATCTTTGCACTCTCTTTCTTCTCTTCACTTTTTTTTTTTGTTGTTGTTGTTTGATTGTTTGTTCACTTGTTTGTTTCTTTCACTTTGTCTATTTACCTGTCTTTCTGTCCCCCTGTCAGCAAGATCATGTATCAGTACTCAAAATAAATAGAATAAATTAAGAAAGCATGTTAACAAGAGGAGCTTTACACTTATAAGCTCCTCTTGGAAGAGAAAATCTGCCGGGCACATAACAGCAGCCAGAGGATAAAAAACAAACAAACAAACAAACAAAAAAAAACTTCCCATAGTTCACACAGACATTCAAAAACACAGGACAGTAAAAACAGCAAAAAGCAAAGTACACTGAGACTTTTTTTATAAGAGAAATGCCATCAGGGACAAAGCTGCTCCTGTAGAGGAACTTTATACTTTGATGATTTTCAGTGTTAACCTCTCGGCCTTCATCGAGGACACCTCTCGTCCAGACGTTTCCTTCTCCTGTCTGCTGCACAAGTGTTCACCTCTGGAAACAAGTCTGCCGCTGGATTTAGGCCGCAAAAAATTTACATTCACTTCATCTTACTGGTCAAAGACAAAAGTCATTCAGTCCACACACCCAGATCACTGACAGTATGGAAGACAGTCCTCTCAGGAATGTCATGGTCTGAAGGCATAGTTGCTCCTTTGATATGATCCATGCATTGAGCAGCAGCAAAGCAGCCCTGCAGCATGATGGTTCCTCTACCATGTTGTACAGTAGGTTGCCGGACGTCTCTTCTCCCTGTTTGCTGCATGGCTGATTGAAAGCAGGTCTTCTGGTCTCGACCTTCAAACACCTGAACTCTTTCAGGCCGCTCAGTCAGGGACTTCAGGATCTGGTTGCTTTGTAGAGATGATTTCTCATGTTTACTGGTGTACTTTGGGAAATAACAATCAGAAAAAACAACTACTGATTTAAGCAGAAGTGATTATTTTATCAAAACAATTCTAACTTCACAATGCCAATCATTTTTTGTTTATTTATATTTAATTAAATATTGAGCATTTATCTATGAGAGACAATGATCTTTATTGAAAAATGTCAAACATAATTAAAGTTCTTCTGGCTGCTTATGCTCTTGACATTTTCCTGACTTTCAGTCGAATGTTTGCTTTTAGTTGTTTGCTTTTATTTCAGACACAGACAGACCGATGGCCGTGCATTTACAGTATTCCTCTTTCATTGCAATATGGGATATTCAATGTTTTATGAATGCGTCTTCTTGAGTGTGACTGTGCTCTCTCTGTCCAAATGTTTAGCTGCTCGCCGTGTTCACTGACCAGTCGTAACCCGGGCCGTCCCATCTAAGAAGATGAAATAATAATGATGACAGGAAACCCATGAATGCAGCGAGAAACTGAAGCTTGATTTTGACTCTCAGATTTCCCCATGAACCCTCCTCCACCAGAAGACATGAGATCTATTTCCGAATGCCCGTTTTCCCATGATGCATGGGTATGTTTATATTTTTGGGCAAGTTCATGAAAAAAGAAAAGAAAACAGCCCCAAAATGAAATTCTCATTTTCTCCCAGATATTTGCAGTGACCCGGAGGTCTTTCGATTAGTGTGTGTATTTCTCCAAGCTCTCCTCCTGAGCACATTTCCAAAAGTCCCCCTGCTCTTTCTTTTCATATTCCACATTTACTCTGCACTCACAGAAATATTAATATTTGATAGCGACTGGAGAAATGCAAGGCTGAAGTCCACACGTGCAACCGTACGGATGCTCTCCTCCGGCGTATATTGGACTCGATGATGTTTGAAATGTGTTTTGAGAGTTGAGGACAGAGGTTGTTTGCTGCCACAGGAAATCCTGAGTGGTTGTGAGACTGAACATCAGTGGTTACAGAGTTATTCCATCAGTGGCCGCCATCCCCGTCTCATCTGTGTGATTGGAAAAATACTCAACAAGCTTTCTCATCACGAAAGCTTGTTGAGTCAGGGACTCAAGTGTCACTTCCAAATGTTGTTATTTAATTGGAGTCGCATCCAGTTCACAGGAATATTAAGGAAACAATACGGCAATATGCCGAAATTTTCTACAAATGTGAAGAAAAGGGGGATTTTTCTATGGAGCAATTCTGTAAAATGGTTAATAGAACTAAACTCCATAGAACCAAAGAATGAATTGTCTCTGAAGCTATGAAAAATATCTCTATCGGGGTTTTGTTTGGTTATAATGTTATGAAAATCCAAGATTTTATAGAATACTGCCCTGAAATATGATGAAGTGGTAAAACGAAGAAGGATGAATGGATGATTTATTTGCAGGTTTGATCCAAATGTGACACAACCATGACTCCTCTTAATCTTATTCCATGCTGTGGATTTTTCCCTTTTATATTCCATTTATTTAACCAGCTTAGTCCTTTAGAACAGACTCATATTTACAATGGTGATATAATGCTGCATATATCTTTGGGCACAAAAAAAGCTGTTGCAAATATTTCCAAATTCGATTTGAAGCTGTTCACAAGGTGAGACTTGCAGATTGGAAATTAGAGGAATAATGTGTGTCTTCCTGACGCTGTGTTGTCGTGCTGACCCACATTACCACGGGGTGCTGTAAACATATTTATGAAGCCTCTACTTCATTATGTAGCTAATTGTCCACTTCAGAGATACCACACTGCGCTGGAGCTGCTACGAGCCATTACCAGCCAGGATGGAAACACACAGTGAAGAGGAAGGACACTGAGGGGAAAAGATAAAACTGTGTGCAGCTCCTTTGTCTTGGGCCGCGGTGCTGAACGGACAGCTCCTCCAAAGTCACCTCGCATTGGCGTGTGTGATAGCTCTTTGTGTTGTAGCTCAGGTTTCTGAGGAACGAGCAAAGTGGAGAATATATTTACTCAAACTCTGACTCCAAAGGAAAACAGTGACGGCAGCTCCATTCAAGCTTTGTTAATTCTCTAATGGGACACAAATCATGTAGGATCGAGTTCAGGTTAGGGTTACAGTCCTTTTCTGATTAAATAACACCATTTTAAAAGCTTCTTCATAAATGAAGGCATACACTTAAATTGTGAACGCTGAATCTGAAAGCTTTGGTCCTCACTAAGCTCTAACTGAGAGCTTTATTAAATAGAAACGTCCTCAGCCTGACGGTCACAGAGTTGTTGTTTTTAACGTCAGAGGATCAATAGAATGAAGTGTGGAGCAAAGTGAGGCTGCTGCTCCGTCTACAACCAGATCAACCTGAGTAGGACTAATGCTCAGACAACTGCTTTCCATTGAATTGACATCTAGAGTCATTATTGACGGATTATTTTCTTGGGTTTAGAAACATCTTTGTCTGACAGACATTTCCAGGAGCTGTGAAGAAGTTAATGTAAATTAAAAACGATGTCAGGATGAAGGGTTGTGAGGAAAAACTTTTCTCGAAACACATAGACTCCTTTTATCCTTTCCTTTCAACTGAAGCATTTGCTTTGTATATGGCAATAAGACCAGTTGACCCAAACAGAAGATGTTCCAGAGCTTATTTATCACAGTCCAGCCTCTCTCCTGCTGTAATGGTGTGGGGAACATTTTCCTGCCAACCTGTGAACTCCTTAATACCAATCAATCATGGCCTGAATGCCACGCACTGTCTCAGCTTTGTTGCTGACCGCGTGCTTCCTTTATGGCCATGATTAGCTGTTCTCTAATGGCTGTGTCCGGCGGGACACGACAGCAGAGTCGTCCCATACGAGCTTTGTGACGGAGACAGTGAGGTCGGTGGACTCCATTCAGAGGATAACCTTCGGGATGTGATGGAGCAGAATCACTGCAGCTGATAAATCTGCAGGCTTGATGGAAGTGCTTCTCAAAAAATGACGCCAAAGCCGAACTCTCCCATCACTGTGTTTTTTTTTTTTTATTATTTCTTCAGCATTTTAAAGAACATGAGCACTTTGTGTTTTTGTTCTGGGCCTGTCTTTCTGTTTTCTTTGGTAGCGACTGTCTCCTCTGGTTTCAGGTGTCTTGAATTCCTGCCCTCGTGTTCTCCTCTGTGAGCTGATTGCAGGAATCCTGCTCTAATGCGTTTCGCCCTCGTCCGCCTCCTTTATGGGTCAAATCCTGTTATGTGAGTTAGTCTGTGGCAGTTCATCTGTTTTCCTCTTTCAGATCAAACAACCTTTTTATTGGTGACTTTTCTCTCGTAGATTTTGACTTTTTTTTGCCCGTTTTTCTTTGGACTCTCACTTGTTTTGCTTTCTTAGTAACTTTGCAGGGTCTTTTAGTTCACCTGTACTTTAATCACATTCTCTTCTGACCATGAACTTTGGAATTAAGTCTTTTTGAGTTCTTAGTTTTTCTGTCATCAAAGCGCTCGCCCATCATTGGAACAACTTATCGTTGCCCAAGAGCACTTAAGCTGGAAGAGATAAGAATACCTCGGTAATCCCAAGTGGGAATTATTTTCAGAGGACCAAACTTCAGATTGAAAGAGGACTTACTCTACCACTTTAGCAACAGCTGTGTCAGAGTGAACCCTGTTTCACCTCTCTACCTGGAAATAAGCCTGACAAGGTGCTATCAATACTCAACAATGCTGTTAGCTTCACCGTGTTGAAAATTAAGGTGTGGCTGTCTGTTTGTCTGTTTGTCTGTTTGTCCATTGATGGACTGATGATCTGTCCAGCTGGGGTCGGCTCCAGCGCCCCGCAACTCTGACCTGTAGAGAGCAGTAAAGAAGACGGATGGACGGGTTGCAGGTGCTGTCACATTTCACGTCTGTCGTCAAATAAATGAAATGGACACTCCGGAAGGTGCTCTGGGATCACCCACATGGTGCCCCCGCTAACCGAATCAACGCCTTCTCAATGTTTATGCAAGCAGGACGAAATAAGATTTTTGAGATAGATGTGTTTACCAGGAACGAAACAATCTGATTGAAGATGGAGCTCTTTAGGCCTTGAGAACAACAAACAGCCAAAACACACATCAGTGTCAGCACCGAGCACAAGACTGATGCAGGAAGCTTCTGGATTGATGCTGGAGGTGTTTATTGGCTGTCATTAATCCTAAAGCTCATAACACTCAAAAAGGGTATTGAAAAATGTCAAGGTTACATATTCTGCTTGTGTTGTTCAGGTACTCCCCAGAATCTGTCAACATAATGAACAAAATGATATATGAAGATATTCCAGATTTTCCATTTAAAAACATGTGACTATGAGTAAATTCCCTGCTGAATATAAACAGTATAAAAGTAGTAATGACTGGCCTGAGGTGTAGCTGTTCATAGAAACAGGTATTTAACTTGTGCATTGTGTTTTTCTTGGCTTTGGTCGGTTTACTGGCTGCTTCTAATCTGATGCATCAAAACAGCTGCAGATCGGTGAGACCTGCCGGGGTCTGGAGACTCGGGGCGGTGATGGCAGCTGGCGGCTCTCATTCACGCTCAGGTTTGGTTCCTCTGCAGCTTCTTTTCTTTGCTGCTGTGATGTCACGTTGAAACCGGGCTCTACTGTAACTTGGGTAGCGGGGCGGGGGGAACGGCGTGCCAAGTCATTTTAGAAAGCCACAGCTTTGAGAAGATTAAGCAGGATTTAAACTGGAACCTGGTTTTGTCCAAACAGCAGACTTTCAAAGGGAGAGCCCTGCTCTGACAGCGTTTGGACAGCACTCCCCGGAGGGGGGTGGCGGATGTTTTGGGGGGTGCTGGGGGGGGGGCGCCACGCACAACACAGCAAACAACAAAGACCCTCAAAGTCCTCTCTGAGCCACGGCTCTCTGTTGTGAAGCCAACTCAAAAAGCAACACCTTGAGGCTCTCTGAGAAGCGCAGCTCTCAAGTCTTCAAGGCCTGAGATAATTCACTCGACCTGAGGTGTGCGTGTGTATATATATATTTACTCTGAGTGTTTAGTGCTCTCTGAATGCTAGTTCAGATGCACAAATAAGAAGCCACCTCCCCCCCCCCCCCCCCCCCCCCACCTCACCACCACCACGAGGGTCCTCTTGAAGTGCATTTATTCGCGCGCGCGTGTGTGTGTGTCATTCAGCAGATGTGTTTGCACTTAACATGGGAGTATTTATGAAATCCGTCACCATAGTGACATGCCAGGAGTTTTTCTTCCTCATGCTGTTGCCACGGCAACCCTTCAGACACATAGCATTTGTTTATGTTCGGGAAGCGAGGAACGCCACGGCGGGATTTTTCCCTCTGTAGGAGGGTTAGAATATAGACGTCCGCACGCGGCGATGGATGCTGGCGGCTTGCAACGCACGCACATGAACAATTACAGATTTGTTTAACACGTGCGCCTCATAGCTCGCCGGCTTCATTAGCATCACCTCTCTGCCGCTCGCCTCCTCTTGTCTCTGTCGCACCTTCCGTCTCCTGCCTGCCGTCATCGGCTACAGCTAATTGAAGCGCTTGCGTTAAAAGACCCGGGGAAGGTTCTGAGGGGGGATTCTTTAATGAAGTCCGATCTCATTAAAAGATACTACAGCCCATGTAAGTGCGAAAGGAAAGGGGGGGGGGGGGGAGCAAGCAGGGACAAAAGGAGGAGAGGCCAGCGAGAGCATCACATAATGAAATGCTGCGATTTAACAATGTGAGAAACACAGGATTAATATGAGAAGAATGTGCACCTTGGGTTCAGATCATCATTCCTCAGGGTTGTTTGCTTGTCGACTCGAAAAGCTAATTCCTAACTTATTTTAATGTCACATCTCACCTACTGAGAGGTAAATTCTTCAGTTGAAGTGGTTTGGTGCTCTGGTGTGCTAGAAATGACCAAATCCAGCATGGCTTTCGGTCCTGACTGCTGGAGTAACTGGGTCTTCGTTTCTTAAAATCCTTTATGAAGAATGCAAAAACTGCATGTTCGTGCAAACAAGATCACATCTTGTCTGATCAAAGCACTTATTTATTGATACAAATGTCAAGATTTTGAACGTACTGCTTTCTTTAGGTGATACGCTGAGAGAAATTGGGTTGAATTTTGGGCCCTGTGTGGCCCCTCTGGAAAATGTTAACAGAGTGATGGTGCACATTTCACTAGAGAATCTGATTGACGATCACCTACGATATAGAATATCACTGCATCATTTTCTTCATTTCAACAAGGGCACATTGTAGTTTAGTTTGTTTTTTAATCCTAAATGTGGATAAAAAATCCTGTTAATATATGTAGTGTTGGACACATTACTTTAATAAGAAAGTAATTGGTTATAGTTATTATTCACTTCTACCAAAAAAATAACAGAGTTAGTAACTACTTCATTTTTTTTTAAAGTTTAAATATGTCTAAGAATTAGATTATTTTATGAGTGGGTTTCACGAGCAGCATTAAACAGGTACCTACACACCTACAAACTTTGGATATTGTACCTCAGGAGATCACAACTGGTAGACATTAAAAAAAAGCCAAACCTTTAATAATATGAAGTGGTTTGAATAAATGTTGAAGAGCTTAAGTTGGATTTGCACAAGAAATTCAGGGATCTTTTAGTTCTGATTTAAGTCATTAGAGTTGAACTGCGTATCGACTTGGATGAACTCTTTTCCCCACTTCACGTGAACGTCCCTATCTTTTACCTCAGTGATGTTAAAGCAGCTTTCGCCTTGAAAACACCAACTTTCCCTCTGAATGCTCTGGACTCTTCATGCTGCAGGCTAATCTCTGGTTATTTGTGTGAGGCTGCTGTGCGGCGCACAGTGTGTTCTTGTTTGTGAGTGAACAACACGCACACACGACTGAAGAGTGAATCCGGTGGGTTTGCCATGAAATCTGACTCCCATCGTCATCGCTCATGTGGTAGCCCCGCCCCTCACCAGAGGAAAACAGGAGACACCTGTGCAGCGCTCGTGTCTGTCTGAGTCGGATGAAGCTTCAGTGAGTTGCTTCGCTTCACTCTTCATCACGCTCCACCTGTAATTACTGGTAATCATGCTGTAACGGTTCAAACAAGTCAATAGTCTGATTATCTGTTACTGAAAAAAAATATGCTGTTCGTGTTAGCGCCAATAGTCCCATCACTGAATATATGCTGGAGAACATTTTCAGCCTTCAGTAGAAACCTGCAGGTTTTAACTAAAGCTGCTGTGACCGAGAGACACAGGGAAGTGTGTTTTTGAGTGGAAATACAACAGAAATATAGTTGCTTGCCTCTTTAGTGTAACTTTATATCATTTATTATTTGAGTTATTTGATATCAGGTCATACCGCCTTGCTAATGCTAATAATCTCGGAAGCTAAGCGAGGTAGGGCCTGGTCGGTCAACCCCCAGGGTCGCTGTGGCTGCAGATGTAGCTTACCAACATTAAGTATGCAATGAATGAATAATGCCATTGTAAAGTGACCTTGAGTTCACTGAAAAAGGCGCTAGGCTGCATAAAAGCAATGCATTATTATATCAATGTGGTTTGCCTATTTTCTAGATAATCTGGCAGATATTATTATGTTATTGATTTGTTGGACAGCTCTTTGGCTCCCTGGGGTTGTTATAAAATGCTTTCTGAATAAAGATGGAGTGGGTTGATTTGGATGTTTACTTTACATAGCATGAACATTCTTTATTCATGCTCCATTTTAGTATTCTCTTTGCTGGTTTTGCTGTGATTTTAATGGCTGGAGAAATCATTAAAGAGCCAATTTACGAGAAAAAAAAAGTTTGACCTTTGGAAAGTAGGGTTTTGGTTCAAGCTGTAATATTATCACAATTTTCAACGAGTAGTTTTCTTGAACAAATTTGACATAAACTGTTTCACAAAGTGTTGTTCACAAGGTTTTGAAATACATAAGACTAAACAATCCACAAATTAGTTACACCACTTGCTTTTTGTTTGTTTTCATTAAAACGTTCTTGTAAAGCAAGCAGATGTAATAGTTCCTTTCTTTGCATGTGTTCGTTCGGGTAACATGTTCATAAATGGCTTTTCTTATTTCCCGCAGTGGATCAGTGATACACACCTGAACTGCCTGCTGGTGGACATGCATTCAGCTCTATTTGCTCTGGTCAATCTAAAGTTAATTACTTGTGTTACAGATGATCTCAGACAACATTCAACACATCTCAAAGGAAGTGTAACAATCAGGAGCATATGGACTCACTCAGCGGGAGAGGATGAAAGGGGGAAAATGAGGCAGATTAAAGGACAGAAAAACCGAACGCTTGACATGTCGACATTATCCAATCAGCCCGGACAGACGTGCTTTCCGTCTGATGGTCCGAGCGTCCATGTGTTTTAAATCCTTCCTCCGTGTCCGTGACAAAGCCTGTCACCACCGACACTACCTCCCGATCCTTGTTTGACCAAGCACTCGCACATTCCATCCTTCACATGTCAACAGGCTGACACTTGATCCTAATTGGCCTCTACTGCTGCGAGGGTGTCTAGACTCCCAGGCAGAAGTGTTTAAATTCCGCCAGTGCAACCCGAGCTCGCCCCGCAGGGTCATTTCTCCTTGGGTGGGGAATTAAAAACCGACAAACACAAACAACAAGAGTTCCCGTTTTGGCCGCCGCCGCCAGGCGTCGTCCCCTACAGAGGACACTTCAAACAGAGTCTCCCCCCCACCGTCTCGCTGCAGAGTGACCAAGACCCCATTCCTGACAGGTCACGAGGGAAACTCACTCCATCTCATCAAACACACCCCGATCCGGTCTGTCAACAGAGCGGCTGAACAGAGGGCTGGTGTGTGTTCCCACATTATGCTTACAGGACAGAGCTGGGTCAACACTAACAGGCTTCACTTAGTCTTCAAAATCCCGATCATGACTGGACTGAGAGATCTAATGAAGGCCTGCACTCAGCCACAGCATTAGAGACACCTGAATAAAACTGGTTTCAATGCCTTTTTACCATCGTTAAGTCAGAGATATTTTCATGAAGGCATCAAACAGTCGGTGCAGATCTGCCTGCTGTAAAATAAACGACGTGAATATGTTGTTTCACTGCCTGTCGAAGGAGCTCTGCTGGTCTGAGATCTGGACAAAGCAGGTCTTAAAGAAGGCAGCTTGAGTTTATTTCAGCTCTGTGGACGTGGTTAGTAACAGTATTTAAGATGGGCATGGGGAGTTTCTGAAGCCCAGTGAGCCAAGAAAGCATTTTCTCCACCGTCACGCCAGCAGCAGCCGGCCGAGTCGCTGACACCGAGCAGGAGGAACCTGTTGTTTCTGAGTCGTCATGTGAATGATGCAGACTCATCAGACCAGAGGGCCTCTTTCATTGTTCATTTCTCCAGTTTTGATAAAGTGTTTTTGTGAAATTGAGCTTCTTTTCCGTCTTCTCTGACCTTTGGCCTCTTACCCAAAAAAGACATTCTATTTCAGATCTGCTCCATTAAAAAACATTTCCATCACGTGATTTCTTGTTTGTGCGTTGTGTTGAGTAGTGACTTTTAGCCTAATCACATATTTTATCTCTTTGGTTTTTCCTCCTCTGTTCTATTAAACCAACGTAGCTTCTAGGATTAACCGACCTCACGAAGAGTCTCAAACTGTAGCCACGTGCACAGACCCTTCATTTCTAGTTTCTTCTCCCGCACAGATGCAAAACGTCTTTTATTTTTGCATGCAGTTTAGCTAAATTCAGGAAAATACCCACTTCCTCCCCACTAATTTCCCCAATAAAACAAGAGTCATGTCAGGCTTGTTACTTTCTTTCCTGATGGGAACTAAATGAGTTTTTAACCAAGTCTTGGCAGGCAGAAAAACATGTTTTATTACATTTACCACATGCGCTGCTGTAACGTGAAAACAGGAAATTACCTGGTGCGTCTTGCTCATCTGACAATATTTGAATACTAGCGTTCTGCTGCGGCGTAAGGACCACGCTGATGAGCTGACGTGTGTGGATAATAAATCCATTCTCTGTTTAGGTGCGAGAATGTGTTAGATCTCTTGTAAAGACTCATTTATGCTCCACGCTCACACAGTTAAATAAGTAATTGCAATCTGGCACTTTCAAAGTGTGAAAAGTACTGTTATCGACACGAAAACCTCTATTCCAACAGTTATTCTAGTCTTCACTCATCTTCAACCTCTGACTTCCATGAAGTTATTTTAAGATAAAGGACCAGATTCTTTCTCTGATCTTTGGTCTGTTTCTAATTAACCCTGCCGTCCCATTCTATCCCGTGGAACCCTGTTCACAGACCCCTGACTCATCCCCATGACAGCCTACAGAGAGGCCATTGTTACGGCGTATGAACTCTCCATTTATGCTGTTTGTTCACTGATTATGTCTTCTGCTCAGTAAACACTATATGTCCTGATCTGTCAAGATCCACAATCCATGCTGCAGGTCAATGGGTTAAATAGACCCCACACTTCCTTTTATACTATTACAACTGCATTAATGTTCATTAGTCGCAGTAACAGACTGTGAGAGGACCTCGCTGTGGATGAACAAAGAGGAATAGTTGGTAAGCGGCCGTGCAGGAAGGACTGCTGACCTTCTGAGGGCCTCCAGTGATGCCCGAGCAAATCGCCGTACGTTACATGAGGCAGATGGTAAGTTACAACTGGCACAAACGGAGGCTGGTTCTGGACGAAAACAGAGAGGTTGGTGGGAAATGCCGGGAAGGTCCAGATGTCTGCATGTATCCATACAACTGCCTGTTCTGAAAGCTGCAGCAGTGTAATGTGATTATCCTCCAGCTCGTCCCCAATAATCACACCTTTCACCCCATATGGGTTCAAGAACTATTTGTTCTCACAATTCCTCAGACGTCCTCATGGAGACAAAGACAAATTCAGCATTTATCCTATAATAGGAGAGGGATAAAAGTGGGATGATGAGTGACTGCAGCGTACGAGACATCCGAGTGGGTGATGTTTATGAGAGAGAGGACAGGATGCTGCACGGATCTCCGTTTGAAGCTTTAAGAGTCATTAAAAGCTGAAGTGAAATCAGCTGAGAACAGCAACACTTGCATGACAATGGCACCCATTCATAAAAAATCTCTCACACATGAATAATAAACTGGAATGAATTATGAAGTGGCGTGTCCTGCTTGGAGGGGCTTTTTAAAAGTGGGCTATCTCATGTGGGAAACTCACCCTGAGTCAGAGAGACTCGGGAGGCACCGACGAGCACACGCGTACATGTGTCCGACCAGCAGATCCTCATCTATATTTCACACCGCTGACTTTTAGCTCAGTGAAATTCTGCAAAACAGAAAGTGGAAGTAAAGCAACCAAACCAGAAGGATGCTCAGTATCACCTGAACCAAATTCTCATGCACAATTTCAATGGAGGAGAGGAGCAGGGATGGTCCGAGCCGATATTCTGGATCAGTATCAAAATGTAGGCTGTGCTTTACGTAAACACAGCCGATCCGCTGCAGTGTGCCCCTCACGTGATCAGAGAATGGAGAGAAATCCACAGTGTCAGTCGTGTCTGCTTCGTGGCAGCGCTACCGGACGTTTCATCTCTACATAGCCGTGATATCAGTCGCCAATCCAGTGTTTTGGATTGACTGGTTACAAACTTCGACTCCGCCATAGCTGCTATAAGTGATCAAAAGAGACTCAGAAAAAGTGCAACACTTTGATACGAATGCCATTTAACTGCATTTACAATACAGTTTCAGATCGGTATCGGTATTGATTAGAAAACAGTGATATCGAACCATTCCAACATAAAAGATCCACGAGATGGTAGAATGATTTAACAACGTCATAATAATTAGCAGAAGTCTGATTGTACAATGTAGAAAGTATATTTAGAGCAAGGAAACATTTTTTTCAACACTACTGATGAATACTGTCTTTGAGATTCACATAAAATCAGGCTAAATTAAAAAAAAAAAAAAATCAATTTTCTTTTAGGCCCAGAACAGTCAAATCTCTGGAGTCATGCAGTGTTCATCTGGATAACAAGAGAAATAAATATCAATTCAGAAACATCTCCTGTGTGCAGCTTGTGAAAAATTCAGGGAGCAGATTTTTTTTTTTATTCTAATTGTCTTTTTCTCCTTATTATTGTTCATTGACAGCCACAAAATAAAAAAAAACCATCAAAGACAGGGATTCAAATAGCTTTTCCTTTTTTTAAATCTCAATTCATGAAGAAAAATAAGCATTCTTTAAAATGTTTGTGTTTTAGATAAAGACTCTTTTAACACTGCTCTTTCTCCTCAGATTCCCTGATCTGCTCTGTGGGACTCATGAGACTCAACGAGCCACAATCTGGACACTTTAACACAAACTTTCAACCAATAAAACCTAAAAGAGGTGAATAACCTGAGCATCCTGTCTTTTAGTTCGTATGAAGTGGCAAAGATAAGGAATGTCGAAATAAGCCCAATTCATGCTTTAAATGGTCAAAAATCAAAAAACAAGTGTTGAAAACCTGGATGCTATAAGGTGTAATTTCCCCGGTTTTTCAGTTTAATCACTTCCCGACTCTCGCTTCATAACTTGTGCAGATATCAGCCTCACATCCACCTTCTCATTTCACTTTTGGGAAGGAAATCATGAGCTAATGGGTATAATTAAGAGAGAATCTGTGTTCAGCTCACTTTGTTAGGAAATGCGAGGGCAGGGTTTTCGATGAGTGGCTCGTTATTCAAAAATACTGTGAGTTTCCATTTTTATGATGTTTACCATAAATCTGCCAACACTTAATGTAAGTTTTAATGTGCTCACACCGGAGTGCCGGTGTTGTAATAAGGCTGAAATTTTAGCTGTTCGTGCTGAAACAAGCCGTCCCGTGGTGGATGGAGCGGTGTTAGCAGAAAACATCGTTTAAAATGCAGAAATCTGTTTTGTTCCGTCCAGACCAACTCAACCACAAACACCAAAACTCAGAGACACTCAGTCCCGAATCGTTTCTCTCGGAGTGACCCTGGCCGAGGCCACAGAAGTGGAGCAGTGAATTGGATCAGCTTCTCCTTCTTCGTTCACCTCATGAGTAATTTAGACGAGCTGTGCCCCGAACCGGCGGACTGACAGGCAGACGGGGGACATGTTCCTCTCTGAACAGGCCCGGGATACCTAAACACACACCGCTCCCTCCAAAGCATCGTTATTTTGTGGCCCTCACCCGTAGATGAGGAATTAGTATTCGGGCTGGGTCACATTTGGACTGCATTTGTTGTTAAGGTGAAGCGTTGGGCCCATACTAATTCAGCTGGAGACCGTTCAACTTTCCTCAGCGGGGCCTCAGAAACAGCTTAAAAAAAAAAAAAAAAAAAAGAAGTGAATGTGGTGAATTAGCGTTGAGTTTCTCCCGGGCGCGCTCGTACGTCCTCCGTCAAGCATGTTACGATGTGTCTGAGACACTGAGTGTTTTGATACGGTCGCCGAACATGTTTCAAGGCGGGCATCAAAGTCCTCTCCGCAGAAACACGCTCAACTGTCAGGCGCCTAATTAAAATGCCGTGTTTGCTTTGGAGCGCGGGACGCATACATCAAGTGAAATCATTAGAAGCAACAAAAACACCGAGGTGCCAGGCAGCTCTGTAATGCTCTTATGTTTGTTCGGCCGCGCGCCCGGCCAAAGCAAACGCTCCGAGGCCAGCTCCTTTCTCTCTACATGTCGTCCGAAGCTTCGAGTGCGATCCTGCTGCAGCTGCTCGATGACATAAGATTAGTCAAGGAGACGGCTCACAACACGTCGCTACAGACGAGCTCCAGCACGACTCCAACATGGAGTTAGAAACCCCCCGATTCACCAGAGAACAGTTCCACGACATGCTGAATGTAAGAAACTTGGTTTTCTCTGGAGGATGTCCGTCGACACAGCGAGTTGCATCAGCTCTCCAACACTCTGTGAACTAAACAGACCCGATGTTCTTGCTCTATGTCTGACTGCTGGAGCACAGCAAGACACCCAGCCCGGTGGAGTAACAGCCTTTACAAAGCATGAGTCATGATCATGATGCAAATAGATTGCACTTTTGGTTTGCAGCTGTTCATCATAAAATGAGTTTTTAGGAAAGAAGAATCGGCTGTAAATGGGATCGTTTGGAGGGGATATATTCAGCTCCAAACCCCCACGAGCACAAAATGAAGAACGAAACCATGCAGAAGAAGATCTAACGTATCTGAGTCTGACGGTAAATAAATCAGAGAAAGGAAAACAAACAACTCAAGAGCTAAGACGTGCCGATATAGAGATAATGATCTTATAATAAGGTCTGCTGATGAAAGTCTTGGGAGAAGCTCTCACCACAATAGAAGCAGATCTCTGCCCAACAATGCTAACATCTTCAGACGCGCTGATCACATCAGCATCAAGTCCTCCCCATATATATATATTGTCATAAACACACTTGAACAGCATGTTCATGAATCACAGCAAACGCATCATGTGTGATAATTTTCCACTTCATCAGCAGATGGGCTTCCACTTGCCTGCGACTATAAGTTTGTGCATGTTTATGTCTGAACAGCTGCCTTCTCCGCTCTGGTGTCTGGTGCCTGACAGCGGCTGTGTGTCTTTAAAAGTGCAGCTATAGTTCCAGTGGTCAGTCACCTGCGTCTGGCTCTTTTCTTCTTTCGTTTGAATTCTGCAGTGTGGATGAGCAGGTGACTGGTTCAGACTCTCCTCTGCCTTCAATCAAAGGCAGCTGGGATTGACTTCAGCGCGATCATATAGACGGAGGGACTCCGCTTTGTTCTGTGACCATGACATTTCATACCTTGTTTCCTTTATGCGTGGTTGAGATTCATCTGGCACTTCTTCCACTCCACAGTCAAGTTTTCAATGCAGACGGCTGAATATCATCGATCCAGCCGTGGCTTTTGTCCTTGTCCCTGTTCAGGAGCAGTCTCTGGAATGATGCCGCGTTGCGTTTGAGGATAAACCCACAAGGTTTTTCATGCATTTTTTTGCAGTATTCTTCGGTTATTGCATTTTTCTACTATATTAGTGCAGATCTTTACAGAATAACGACCCTCTCTTCATTACAGATGCTGTTTTTCATGCTCACCATGACATGAATACATTGCTGAATAGATCTAAGATTAAAACATTCAACAGCAATGTGATTACTGTTATTAAATGTGCAATAAAGCTGCTAATGCAGACATTTCAGCAAGTCTGTCACTGCTACTCTCTCTATGCTTGCTTCCAGTTCAGTCTAAACAGCAACATAGTAACAGAGTAAAAACTTTCAAACGTTTTTGGCTTATCTAACACTTGCTTTCTCCTTTACTTTATGAGCCTCCTTACTGTGATCGTCTGTCCATAAAGCAGTTTGTGTCAAGAAGCACTGAGATCCAGATTATAGCGCATCTCATCTGCTCTTCTACAGACTAAACTTAATGAGTATATTATTCATCAGTAATTATTTTTAACTGACCGCTATGCTGTGGCCAGCTCTCTCAATTCACAGCAGGAACAACAGGTGCAGAGTCTGCATGTTCTTCCTGTGCATGAGTCATTTTCCGTCAGGACGTTTTCTGTTGTCTCACACAGCACATGGAAATGTTGTCTGTAGGTGGGAATCTGTGTGTGATTGTGTATCAACATATTGACATGACTAAATAAATAATGAGCTCATACTTGTCTCTGATTTTCAGTAACTCGATCATTACCATTGTTAGGTAACCTTGTTAGTTGTAAGATTCAGTGCTGTTAGCTACTTTAATATTGAAAATTTTGGTTTGGGACATCGGAAATTAAAATAAAGCAGGATTGGCTGTGTAAAGTACAATCACAGAAATAATATTGACTTAATTATTTCATAGCTGAGAGATGAATGAAGCAGCAGTGAACGATAACCACAGTGTTGATGATCTTCAGCATCACAGCCTCACTGTGAAGGTCAGAATCCAAAAACATGCATAAAGGCAGCAAAATGCTGCAAATAGACAACTTTGCTTATAACCTGTTTTATCAAAAAGATAATAAATTAAAAGTGGATTGCACTGAAATGAGATGGACAACTTTTACATATTGTCACAGATTTGAAGGAGTTGGGGTACTGAGATATACCGAAGAAACGAAGGAACATTCTGATCCCTCTGTGGTCTATGACAGATTTTTCTGTGGTTATATGGATCTGTGGTCTGTATTTCAGAGCTAGCTGTGAGTGCCGATTCGACAATTGTTAAATCTCAGTGCCTCAACCCCGAAAGTCCAACTCAGGACCTCCAGCTACAAACGGAGCGCTGACTTTCCTGTGGGTGTCATGATTCTGTCATCCGCCCTTCCTTCCTTGATGTCCCCATCTTATCGTAATGGTGCTCGGCACGCTGATGCCCCGAGTGTGATTGGATTATTACCCACAATTAGGGACGGGGCAGCAAATGGCTTCCAAAGAGGCATCAGCGGCCAGACGGGAGGCGAGCGCGACGTTCTGAGGTCAATGTCATCTTTAGAAGGGCGACGACAGACAGGCCGGTCTGGAAGCTGTCTCCGCACAGCACATGGCTCCTTATACACCTGGGAAAACACACACCTACTGTACACACACTGCGAAGTGCATGGCGACGAGTGTAAACACACACTCAAGCTGTCACAGGCCCCGACGCCCCGAGATGGATGTTTGGGGCTCGTGATTAATGCAGAGCTCAGACGTTTGTGGCAGGACTCTCACTCTGCCTGTTTTTCCTCCACTCTTGCATCATTACTATTTATCCACCTCTGCCGTTGTTTCACCAGAACCGCCGTACGACTTTGCGTGACACGGCTATTCATGAGCTGCTCGGATTTGATGCACGGCACAGCTCCTTACGCCGGGAAATAAATGGCTGCGGAGCGTTTGACAGCGAGCCAGCTGGCAGCAGCAGAGCCGTGATGGTTCGGCTACACCCTGTCCGGGCCGCCGCAGCCTCGTTTTATGGTGCATTAGGGAAGACACATTCATGCCCTCACGGTGCAGGGAGACACGATCGGGTGGGTGTTTCCACTCAAATGAGTGTTTCCAGAGGGAAGTGGACTGGATTATGTCCTTATCGGCTCCGCAGCAGGGAAAAGGACAGGTGATCACACATGAAATAACTTTAGATAAAGACAGACAATCTTACAGGTTTGAACCCCTGATGAAATTTTAATGTCATGCTGCATAGAAAAGAACCCCACCGTTATGTATCCATTTGTAATTTGCATATCTACACGCTACATGATGGCCAATAAACCAAAATGTTGCTTTAATTATCCTGCACCTGTGCTAAAAAGACATAAATTGCTCTGTTATATATGTGTAGGCCAGTTTGACTCAATCCTTAAATTTGGACGAACTTCCATCAGGAGGAGGGAGGAAGATGCTCTACAATCTGGATGTTGTTGCTTCATCAAAACTAATGGATTCACAAACTAATGCCAATCAAAGGAGTCAGGAAAAAAGCTCCTATAAACTCGACAGAATCTAACCTTTGTTAGTTGCTACGTTCCCTCAGTTGTGTGTGTTGAGTTGATGCTGTAGTCACGACTTCATCGATAAAATGCATTTAAATGATCTTGATTTGGGAAATTACTGGTTCTGTGACCCAAGATGGTTTCTAAATAACCAGTCATTTGAAAAAAAGAAATCAGTGTCACACGTACTGCAGGTATCATTGATGACGTAGGCAGACATGTAATCAGAAGTCCATAGGTTTGAATCCCACGCCCTGCACTTGGGTGCCTGAGCATGACCCTTGACCCCCTGTAGCTCCCCGGGCGCCACACAGAGGCAGTCCACCACTCTTAGAAATAGAATGGGTTGAATGCAGAGAACTAACTCCCCCATGAGGGATCAATAGAGCGTACAGAATTCCCCAAAGGAGATTTCAGACACGAACATTCCTCCAATCAGAGCTGACAGGAAGTGGACTCCGGTGGGTTTGACAGCGAGCTCGGTTGCTGGTTGAAGCTTCGAGGTCTGTGTGGATTTAAATAGTGTGAGTCTCCAGTAGACCCTCAGACTTTAAACACCTTATTGTGATACACCCAATGTGTCGCAGGTGCTTCTGAGAGGCGACGACACACACACACACACACACACACACACTCACCAAGGTGATGGAAGTGAGTGACGCCGGGGCGTTCTGTCCCCGAGGGCAAACACAACCATTTGGAGGGACGCTGACAGCCGCTGACTGACGGCCATAAAGAGAAGATAAAACCAGAGACGGCAGGAGGAGTGCAAATACCTCAGCTGCTGCATTTGCATTTGACATTTCGGGCCTTCAACCAACGCTCTTTGGAACTGAAAATTATTGCATGCAGAAGAAAAATCCAGGCTTCACAAGGAAGGATTTATATGTGAGAAGAAAAAAAAAGCTTCTCTTAACAGCCACAACCACAAATGATTCGGTCCTGCCACGGAAAAAAAAAGCGTCCCACAGCTCGTGACTGAGATGTTACAGATTCATTGTTTTTGCCAAAACTTATTTCAGAAGTCAGGAATCATTGTTGACAGCAAATCCCTCAGCAGGGAGAAAGTGACGCATGAAAGCTGGGGAGGAAAATACAAAACAGTCTGTGTGAGAGCAGCGAGCGAGCGCGCCATCCATCCATCCAGAGAAAGACGGATGCAGCAACAATGACGCTACCTGCTGAGGAGGCTGTTTCACACACGGTCCGCAGGCTGGAACAAGAAAAGATTTGAGTCCAAGGAGTGTGACGTTTATGTCACAGTACATGAGTGCAGCTAATTAAATCCTTTAAACTTTCGAAAATGAAGTTATCTCTCGCTGACAGTTGGCGCCACCATATTTACCAAGTGCAGCCTCGAATTCCTAACTAGTGCAACGCAAGACTGAGGAGGACGATGTAGACACACTGCATTAATATAATCTGCTCCAAGGAGGAAATGCAGAGGGTGGAAAAGGAGGCTGTTTTGATTGGAAGTTGCATCAGACTCGTTCTGGAGGGTTCAAGTTCAGTCTTATCGGTCTGATTCATTTTGTCAGTCTGACTGATTGACTTTCACTTAGCAAACCCTCTTCCTGCGATTGTTTTACAACCTCCATAAAGCTGCATGTATTGACTGTCCTGAGGTTGCTCTCTGTTTTGGAATGAACATCGAAAACAGTTTATAATGTCCTTAACGTCTCGCTGTAAGTCAGTCGCCGCGCTCCTCCTTTGGGTGCACTCATAGCAGATATTCCAGCTGACCTCCCACCGCAACATTTTTGATAGAGTTGTCGTTCCTGCTTTGGTAGTTAATACATCTTTCATATCAGTGTGTTTTCTAAAGGAAAAAAAACCTTAATGCCTTCAGCAGAAACCAAACATGTCAGTGTGTTAAACAGGCCGAAGTGAAGAAGCAGGCTTGTCAGCCGTGGAGCTCATTCCAGATGCAGCTCAAACTCAGCAATAACAACATGGAGATCCATAAAAAAAACAAAACAAAAAAAAAAACGGCCAGTCTCAAGGGAGAGAGGAGCAATTTGCAACTCACTGTTATCGTCAAAATCAGATTTAATTGGTTCAATCAAACACAAACAGTAAATCTGCCCGCTGGTACAAATAAAGCAACCTTGAACCTTGAACCCAGGGTCCATTATTCTGGAGATTGACACCACAAATCAAAAAGCTCTGAACATGTCAAGATAAGATAGCTGCTTTCTGTTGTCCTACACTGACATCTAGTGGCGTCATGTACTTTGCACCAGTATATTTCTTAATGTAAGTTGCATGGCCAGTCACTAACAACTGAAAAAACTGCAACATATAATCCAGAAAACATGGTACACACATTTAGGAAATCGTGTTACCAACTACACAACTAAATCAGACTACATTAACAGAGTTAAATAAGAAAAGCTGCTTCCATGTGGTCAATATTCAAAGTAAGAGAGCAGCTAAAAGCTGCAGTAATTCGTATTGCCGTCATTGGTAGATGTGCTGTTGATGATGGGAGAGCACATAATCCATGAAACCCTGATCTGTGATCAGTATTAGTAACACTTCCTGGTGTAAAATGATCGCTGCGAAGGCAGATGTAGCTGCTATCGCTAACTGCTTTTCATTACTGCGGCTCTTCGCCACAAGAACAAAATAATGGAGCAGTTCTGCGGAGTGAACTTGGTTAGCTGAATGACATTAATCAAGTCGGATACACTGATCAGTTTACTAAAACAAGAATGGGCAGGAATTGTGGTAAAGTGTGTTTTGAAATTCGGGTTCCCTGAAATGCTCCAGATGCTGCAGAGTTTCAGCTTGTCCTCTTCTCTTGACTGGATTAGACAGCTTGTTATATCAAACTTCAGAGCTTCAAACTGACTCTCATTCTTTAGATTAGGAAGACATTGATGGACTAGCAGTTCCCACCTCCTATATAGTCTGTGTCCCAGACCGTACACAGCTTTTACATTCTAGAGCCAATGATTCCTGCAGCAGCCTTTCAAACATGATTTCTTTTTACTTACTCGAAGCTGAAGACTAAAACATGAAGATATTCAGCTTGTCTTCACCACAGGTATTTCCAGGCTTGGAACCAAAAACAAACCCGAACTTCAAGCAGAGTAGAAGTGCTAAAATACAAAACTATTTTCCAGGTTTTCTTCACATGTACCAAGATTTATTATAAGATAAGAAGCAATCAGTGCTGCTGCAGCTACTGTATTTGTGTGCATGGAAAAAAAAAAAAAAAAAAAAGAAACCACAGCAGAGAGTGGTCACTTTCTGTTTTCCAAAGAGAGGGAGTGACTTCTGCTCTGGGAGGGAGAGCGTGAGACAGATTGGACGTGTGTCGAGTTTTCTTTCCTCCTCCTGGCTCTTGGTTCTTCTCCAGCCGTGTGCTGGCAAGAGAACGTGGCAGGAACCATTAGGATGAGAAATGACAGTGAAGTCTGGGCAACCTTCGGGGGCTGCACAGAGGAGAGCCTTAACAACCACACACACACACACACACACACACACACACGCTTCCCCGAGTGCTGAGTACTTAGGCACATTCTCCGTACAACGCCGAGCGTCATGTCCTTCCTCCTCCACCAACATTCTCACTGCGCCGATGCGCTTTTAAAGCAAACTTTGCTGCACCCGTAGCAATCAAATCCAGCCTTGAACAGTTAAGAGAAAAGGTTGACCTTTTCGCATCGGGACTTTTTCTTTCTTTCTTTCTTTCTTTCTTTTTTTTTCATCCGCAGAGAGAGCGGGCGCGAGCCAACGCGAGCTGAGTCGTGCAGACAAAAGGAGAGAAGCACTTAAGGGATAACAACCACGGCAGACTTCTCACTTCGCAGCTGTTTCACTGCTGTGATGAATGATTTCTGGGCCGGGGTGATTCACCACAAAAAGCAGACAATGAATCCACTCTGACAGCCCTCTCTTCAAATCTGCGTACTGTAAAGCCTTTACACCGTCAGCTGGAACTCCCGCGCTCATTATGGAAATTGAAAGCATCATTGCAAATCGGCGTTTCAAATTGCAAATGAGCGCTCTGAAAGGAGCCGCCTGGAATCAGTGACTCAGGCGAAAAGTTAACTCAACAGCTCGTACTGTACGACGGAGGCAATTTAAAACACACGAAAAATACGGACGGGCCAAAAACACCACATCAGGCTTCAGCGTTTACTGGAAGCTCCATGTGTGAATGTCACACTTGAGCGCAGTTCTTCTTAAGTTCTCCGAAAACCTACATTTGGTTCTGGACCAGCTGGCATAACATCATCAAATGGATGATGGATTCCTTCTCAGCAGAGATGGACTTTTAGTCGGGGTAATATCTGCAGAATATCTTTCCGTTCTCCAGGATTGAGCATTTGAGCAGTTGATTGTCTGGCATCACGTTTCCATCACAGCTTCCATCTTCTTTTGTGCTGAGGATGATGATGTGTTTTACGGCACTGTCTTTTTATAAATCCTTGACTTTTGGCAGCGAAGCGCTACAAGATGATGACTGCTATTATGAACAGATCCCTCCGTCTTTTGTATCGTTTTAACATTTTCTATTACATTATTTCCCCAAAGGAGGAAAGCCTGTCAACTCAGATCTAATGGAGTCAACTATAAACTGTCAATTCAAGAAATACATCCAGATTAAAGAGCATCTTCCTCCCACTACCTGATGACACCTCAGTCCATCCATTAGCTGTCAGGTTAGCTAATGCTAATGCTAATGCAACACTGCCTCTGCAACCATGTGCACTACTGATGACTGCAGCAGTTGTTATTAGCATGGTGAAATATCTAGAAATGACTTTCTGTATTTTCTCTACAAAAATCTCCAAGCACAACATCATAAAAACAGAATATGGCAATAAATGAGTTAGTTAAATATATGTATTCGCTTTGATTGAAAATCCACCATTCCATAATTATAAATGCATCTTAAAATATTGTGATTTCGAGCATTTAAATACACACAATGGGAGGAATAATTCCAATGATAAATGAAAAAAAAATAAAACTACTGAGTTTTCAAAGAAACCAGAAAATGAAACCATCTTTTTTCCACCAACTGATGTAAAATCAGAAGAACTTCATGAGACGAAGAGCCGTAACAGCAAATTTCAATGATTCCAGTCCCTCCAGGAATTCGAGACGTTGTGATCCTGAATTCTACGATCCTAGCAATTTGGTGCAATCACTGCAACTTTTTGGCAATTTTGGCCAGCTTCCCATGAGTTCTACCAATCACAGCAATTCCCACTGTAAATAAGATGCCGGTACATCTCTTCTATTCATCGAAACCTTCAGTTGTTCTCGCAATTTCACCACAACAGACACCTACAAAACATCACAACTATAATCACAATTTCCTGGAAAAGCTACCATGAAATCTGGAATTTTAAGCTGCAGCTATCATAGAAAGGCCAGAGAAGTCCTGGAGGGACTGCGATATGACAGAATTTAAAGTATATTGCAAGGATGACAACACCAGGTAACTTTAACTTTGTATTTTCACTAATAGAGTAACGCTAATAACACTCCTGAAGCAGTTTGCTGTTAGGAAGATTTGGTAAAATTTTAAAGTCAGAGTACAGTCGTCAGTAAAGTGTTTTTAATATCTTCCATAGCTCCTAACTTGGTGCATGGAGCCATGTGTGAGCGTGACGAGCAGGACTCTGGTTTCCTGAAGCTTACTCACCCTCTCACCCTGGAAAGACGGCGCCTGCGGGGAGAGTCGAGGGCTGTTGGCCTGTCAGACGTCATCATGTGGCGGCCTCTCCGAGGGCTCCCCGGGGGCCGCAGGTGCAGGTGCGGGAGGCGAGGCCCCCCCACCCCCAACACATGCTGCCGAGGTCTCGGGGACTCTGGGTATATGTGATCAGACGGCCTTGGCAGCTTTTAGAGCCGTTGAGGGACGGCGCCGGGGCACGGCGGAGCGCAGGGCTCCAGGAGCTCCACTTTCGTCGTCACGCATCGGTTCACAAAGAGATACAGACAAAATGGCTCCATCACCTCTGGACGCCATCACACCATTCCAATCTCATCATCTCAGTTTCTCCACAGAGATGGCCTCACTTTTAGATTTGCATAATGTGTGAACATTTAATCACTCGAGCTGGGAGCCCGGTTTTTCATTCGTTTTTTTTTTCCCATCTACAGCGCTGCAGATGTGAAAGTGGTCAGAAGTCACTGATGCACAATGAGGAAACAGAGTTCGTCATGTCCAAAATATGGAATTAAAAAAAAAAAACAGTTGGTTAAATTAAGAGAGAACAGCTCAAACTGGGGCTGCTGACGAGATGAATTTCATCCCGATGGAGAACCAACAACTCACCCAACCCAGCCTCCAACCAAGGACTTTCTTGCCGGTCATTAACTTCTGTGTGCGTTTCAAAATGACAAACATTGATTGCGAAAAAGACTTTACAATTGCAAATATTGATACCTTTGTATTGATCCACACATCAATAGACTCAGCTGGGGTCAGAACCGACCAGTAGAAATGCTCCTGTAGTTTGAAACCCCTTCTAAAGTACTACAGTGTTTTAGGTGGACATTAAAGTTTGTTTAGAAAGAGACTCACTGTGTCTCAGATATTCATTGTATATTAAATAGTGAGGCCTCTCCATGTTTTTAGTGTCCTTGGAAAGAGACTGACGTTATCATTGCTTCCAGCGGTGAGCAGACAGACTGCAGACACACAGGACGGCTGCTGTCTCCTCCGGTATGTGAATGGATTAATGTAGCATGTAAAACATGGTGCGACACAGACTCTACATGTAAAGAAAGGCCACTTCTTTTCAATGTTGATGTTGGATATCTTTTATATTTTTATTATTTGTAGCTTCTGTTTGAGCATTGATGTCTGCAGGGTTTTTTTTTTCTTTGTCTTTATTGAACATACCTGATCATCATTTTCTGTCGGCTGCTTGTTGTGTGTTGAGAACTCAAGAACAGATTTAAAAAAAAAACAATTTATTTTAAATCTGGGAGGTCTGATGAGTTTCGGTGACACTACGCTACAAATGCAGTGTTCCTAAAGCCAAATAGGACTTTCTCCTGAACCCTGGTAGTCGTGGGTGGAGAACACAGCCCGACTGTCAGATGTGATACCGCATATCTACTCCTGAAGAGGAAGTGGGTTTCCTTCAGCCTTTCAGTCCTAACTGGTGATTTTCCTGAACGGTTGCAGTTTCAAAGTAATGTGAATGACATGTCAAGGTCTTTATCTCCGCCGGGCTCCACCGGAACTCCAGATGAGAAAGTATTATGGATGATCATGGTCAAGAGGACACAGAATCACAGAATATTTTGCAGCATCCCTCCAGAGATTTGGAGAATCAATGCAATGCCACTGCCACGTGGTTTATTTCCTCTAATTCGCCAGGCTTCTGTACGTGGCCGTCCAGTGATTAATAGACCCGCCGTGCCCTCCCATCCATCTTCCTCCCTCTCCCCCCACGGTTCATCGGTGTCCTGCAGTCGACCTTCGCTCCCCTTGAACTCATCTCCAGACTGGTGCTCGTGTCTTTTCACAGTGTGGAATCAGGAAATCCCCTTGACCTCAGCTCTTCCGTCTTCATTAATGTATATTTTCAGGACCTTTGTAGGAATTAGGGGTGTCCTCAGATATTAGACGATTCGATGATTCGTTGGAAGGGGCCTGATTCTACTGCCAATCATACAGTCGAAGTGTTGCAAAATGTGGTTATTAAACGAGGACCATTCCATTCCAGCTGTATGGGGGTGCTGAATGACTGATTTTACATAGAATTGCTTGTTGTTGTTTTTTTTCAAATAAACATGATATAAAGCCTGTTTGATATACATGTTAGCCTATCAAATACACTGTGGAAAAATGTACTTGTAGTTTTATTCAATATTCTATCTATTTAGTGTTTGAGAATGAACCACCATGGTGAGTGGCACAATCCGATTTTGCGCAGAGCTCCATCGCAGAGGAGCATCTCAGTGGTGATTTGGCTTAACTTTAAAAGGCTCACAATGTCGGAAAAAAACTTCAGAACAAGTCAAAGATGATCCAAAAAAATTCAAATGCAAGTTGTGTCAACAGCTCCTTTCTTATCGTTCCACAACAATGAAATGGCTTTACACCTTAAACGGGCAAGTAACCAGATAATTGGGTGTATGAAAGGTGTTTCTGTCACTCACTATCTCACTTTTAATGCTGACTTTTATTTCGTTTAATTGTAATATTTTAGGTTATTATATTATTATTTTTTTTACTTGTCTTAAAGGCTAATTCTATTTAATTTAGTGTTTGTTTTTGCATGAATGTTGAGCTGCGCGGACCCGACACGGTGCAATTAAGCCTATTTTATTTAATTTGAGCAGATAATGTCAGAAATTGTTAAGCCAAAAAATGTGAGCTTATCTGCAGAGCTTTTAGATATAAATAAATTACATGCTTTAGCCCGTTTGTTAGAAGTGGGGTTGGTTATGCTCATTTGAACTATACTTCACTTGTTTGATGTTTAGAGTTACCGACACTTTGTTCCAGTCTGTGTTTCAGTGTGTAGGGAAAAAAATAAGTGTTGTTTTACCTACCTGCACTGTTTTTTTTTTTTTTTAATTATTATTATTATTACTGCAACATTCTGCTGTAGCCTATATTCAAATGATTCTAAAAAAAAAAATAAAAAGATGATAGAATTGACCATCAGTCGACGATCAGCAGGATCGGACGGATCAGATTCGACTATGGAAATTCTTAGTCAGGGACACCTCTAGTAGGAATCACAGTTTCTTTCCAAATGAAAGCGTGATAAAAGGCACCAACCGTTCCTTTCTTGTTGCACTAATGGATTACTTTCTGAGAAAGGCTGTGGACCCTCTGTTCCACCTCTGATTTGCCCCCAAATTTTCAGCAATACGAAATGCTGATGGACAGCGCCACTCAGCAGCAGAAGGCAGAAGCTGGAGTGTTTCTGTGTTGTTATTTCAGAAAGGTCTGTTACAGCTGCTGCTGGAACTTTACCACAAAGCTGGTCACTAGGGAATGGCTGGAGCTGGCGCCGCCTACTGTAGAAGAAATGTTCGACGTAGTCAAAGATAAACTTAATATGTAAAACTGATTTACTCTCTCAGGATTCCAAAAAGGTCGGCTGTTATTCCTTTGCATGAAATTTTCTCAGATTTTCCCTCAGATTCCCGGATTGGCAGATCTTCCCTGGGCGTACCATGCAGGTTCGGCTCTCAGCGCTCATCACAGCTCATCCCACAAATGCATGTTTTGTTGTTGCGTTTACTAATGCGGCATGATTTTTTTAATCCAGTCTTAGAAAAAAATATCTCAAACAAATATCTCCATAAATTAACATTTGATCAGTTCAACTGTAAATCAGAAACTTTCACATTTTGCAAACTGAGCGACTCTTCTAACATTAATTTTAATGTAATTTTAAGACAATAATAATGACTGAATTAAAGGAGTGAAAAACTGACAAGTGGTGCATCAGTAGTCATCCTTAAAGTTTGTTTTTTCATCTATGTTATCAAATCCAACATTTATTTGTTTGCTGAAGCCTTTCAGTTTTACTGTTATTATTATTATTGTTTTTATTATTTTTGCATTATAGGAACAGCCTGGCTAACTGATAAAGCATCAGAGCATGTAATGGATACACAGCTCAGGAACACACCCCTATCAAATCATGAATTAATAAACTCAGACATGATGGAAACTTCAGTGAGAAGCATTGAGACTCTGTTAGATGGGAGTTTATAAAAAGGTTTAATTCCACCGTGCTTAAAAAAAGAAAGAAAAAAAAGGCCTTTTCACCCTCCACAGCTTGACCCCACAGACAGGCGGTCCAAACGCTACAGAATGGCACGTTTTGCAGGAAATTCAGAAACTGTAGAATTCAAAGTGCCTGAAACAGATACTCTTAAAGCTGCCTGCTGTAGGTGTGAGCGAATGAAAGCAGCTTTTTTGTTTGGTCCCCTGACCAGGTCTCACCTCTGAAAGGCCATCACAAAAGAGCAGCAGATGTATTTCTCTCCGTCTCGAACGCCGGGGTCTGGTGCAGTTTCTGCTCCATCTGTGGCGAAGAAATGTCATTATTGTCAAAGTCTGTTAGGCCTGATTTCCACTGATGCTTAGCATCCATTTGTACTTCAGAATAAAGCCATTTTTTTTCATGTCCCTGCCGGGAAGCGCAAGAAGAAAATGTACAACGGTAAGTTAATTAAATCTGGAACATTCCAGATTTTAATCATTGACTTGAGCGCTAGCAGAAAGGACGGAGAAGCTAAACAGGGATTTTCTGCCCATGTCCTCCAAATAGAATAAAAGAAGCGCATGTATGTAATTTACTTGCGGGATCTTTGTGCGAGGGGTTCAAAGAAAAAGTGGAGGCATTTTAAATTAGACACCGTCCCCGTACTTCTCGGCGAGTTTTATCAGTAATTACGTTACTCATCTCTAAATCACACTCTCATCACGCTTAATCGGGCAAAAATTGGACACATAAGAAAAAATAATTAAGGTGCCCTTTTCCATCAAAGAAATTCATTAATAAATATATACGAAGGGAGAGATGTTCCCTTTTCACACCAAGAACACTGAGAACTGCTCATTTCAAGTAATTTTGAAAATTTCCCTTTCAAGGACATTCATTACACTCAACAGCTAACTTTTTCATGAACCTCAAAAGGCGCTCTGGTGGCCGCCGACAGAAGGAAATTTAAAAATACACGAGGAAGGAAATCTTTTCCGCTTTTAGGCACACGCTATAAGTGAACATGTATGTATCAAGTGCATTCGCTTTGAGTTCATTCATGAATCCTGTGGAATCTTTATTGTCCTGAAGTGTCGTTTTATAGGAAATGAATAGTGTCAGCCTGCCAGTGGAGTCGGCACTTGGTTTGTTCTCCATATGTGGTCTTCTCTGTGTGCAGCTTGCATGTTCTCCCTGAGCCTCTGTGCATCTTCTGTCACTGTCACTGAAGGATAGAAGTATTGAACACATCTCAGGAAGCCAGGATACCATGCATCCACAGGAAGAACATGCAAACACCACCTCTCCGCTGACTCATAGCTCTGGCATGTATAAGAATATTTATACAAGTATAAAAACTGTGTCGCCAGAGTTTTCATTCAAACCTGCATGAAGACTTTACAAAGTGGAATGCTGACAAAGGAAACAGCCTCATATCAGTCCTAAACCAGAGAAACTGCTGCTGTTTAATGGGCAAACTGAAGACTGCACTGCTCCAGGAAGAGCAGCAGATAGAACAAAACACTGAAAACCAAGAGAAGAGAGGCAGTGGGGCTGCAAATAAAGTGAGAAAGCTCAGTAACATCGGCACCAAAACCACTCCGACTGAGTTAATGCTGCAAAATGCCACAATTATACAACATGGCTTTTCCAGTGTTTACTGTAGTTTGCTACAGGAAATAGTTAAAAAATGAATTCATGTCAACATCAAGCTTTTCCCTCCAAAAGTTTCATTTGCTTGGTTATTTTTTGAAGTCTCAAAGTACTCTTTTGCACTAAAATGAACTTTGGGGCATATCTCATGGCTCTTCTGCTAATATTAACTTGTCCAACACTTTCAAAATCCACTTCACTGACTTGACGTGAATGAGTTGTTCTGGTATTTTAGAATGCATTATAGTCCTGGTTACATGTAAGGATCAGATGAAAATATGTTCATTAGTACTTATTCTCAAAAAGAAATTCAGACAGCAACAATAAAAGCCGTCATATGTCCGTCTTCAGCCAAATGGAAACTTTACTTTGAGGTGAAATTTGAAGGAAGATAAACCAAACAGCACGTGCACGCTGTTTTTCAGACTTCTGTTGTGTGAGTCAAAAATCCAAAAGTGGAAATCATCCTTTGTGTTCAAACAGGAAGCACCTGATGAACAGGTGATTCAAGTGCAGGAATAAGTTGAAGTTTTGTAAACAGCCAACACTGAATTTATTGGAATAAACGAGTTATTTTGCAGGATTTCAGCTGTTTACAGAAGATGCAATGCTGCGCCTGTCAGACGGAGCGGAGGACTGTTGATGTTACAGATAAGGGACAGTCTGAGGGGCTGATTCCCCAAAAAACAACGCTGCCGCTCTTTGTTGCGAGGAAATCAAAAACAAAACCCCTTAAAAAAAGCATGAAGGTAGCCGCTTTAGACAGACCGAGAGCTGATGAAATTAATGAGAGAATGACTGTGAAGCAGGAAACGGAGAAGGATGGGTGAACGAGCTGATGAAAAGAGACCGTTGAAGGATTTTCATTCTGTTTCTGAGCATCTCTGAAAGAGGAGCAGTGGCAGTCTGATTCCCTCTGCAGCCGTGTGCGGTTGGAGTGTTGAGCCTTAGAGCTGTTTGATCCTCTCCAGGCCCGACTTAGAATTTCTTTTCTTTGTTGGACCTAAAGATAAAAGACACTTTTTCCAACCTTCTCTAACTTTAAGGATCACACATACAGAGATATTACCCGGGGTTGGCTCAATAATGGCGGTGCAGTGGGTGGATCCCGGCTTCCCTGTTGAGAGAAAGTGAATCATGGTCCTAATTTGAAGCGCAGCATTCAGGTCACAGCGTTTCGTGGAGGAAAGGCTTCTGCGCTTAACAAAGCCTCGGCGGATGAACGGACAGGGAGCCGCTCTGAGGTCCGTGTGCTCGGCACGTTTGATCCGAGGTCAGAAAATTAGCTCTGCTCCGTCTTCATCCTCATCTTCATCTTCATCCTCTGCGGCTCGGCGTGAGTTCGCGCATCCATTCACGAACCTCATTCATTCATAGATTCATTCACAGGGAGGGCATCTCAGGGCTCGCACAGACAGACGAAACATCTTTCCGATTGATTACCAGGCAGCCTTAACTTAATGAGCACGTCTGTGATGTGGAACAGATTCAGAGGGGGGAAAAAAAAAATACAGGCTTCCATGCAAACGCCACATAAAAACAGCCGCATTAATCTTTTTGTTCTCACAGTGAGACTAAATTGCCAACCTTCTCCACAAATCAGAAAGCTAAAAAAAAAAAAAAAAAAAAAGAAACAAGATATGATCAAAGAAAAGTCAGACGGGCCTCCTCTGCTGCAGCATAGACAATGAATTAATTTTCCTGAAAGGGCCACATGAGCAGCTGTGAGGGGGCTGAACAATAACTCCAGCTCTGCTCACTATTAATATGACTGAACAGAAAACAGTCTGTTCCATAATGGGATCTGTTCCTGCTCCGCATCGCTCCCAACTTCCTCAGTGAAAAACACAAATTTGTCTTTTCCTGTGAGTTCATTAAGAATTGTGCTCGCATGTCCACGTCTCCACAAAAAACTTCACGTTCTGCGTTGATCCTTGTTTTTGTTTTCTTTTTTCACTGTGAGCCCATAAGTTGTGGGGTAAAGCTTGTCAGCGCTGCTTGCCAGAACGCCTCAGAGTAAGAAACAGAGTATAAACCATCAATATTGAAACAAAGCACTGGATTTATCATTTCTGGGCCACCAAAAGGCCACATATAGTTGAACATCCAGTCTTTCGTGGACTGACTGCCCATTAAGAGGACATTGCCGCCGGTCCATGAGGGAAACCTTTATCTTTTGACAGTGCTGGCCGAGGAGCATCAGCACATCAGTCTGAGACAAAAGCAAAGCTTTTCCCTCTCTGGATTTCAAACACAGATGAATTCAAAGTGCTTTCATGTCAAATAAAGTCAAAACGACCACACTGAAAAACTTTGGCTTTCAGCAAGCTAAGTGAGACAGAAGACATCGCAGCTATACGAACTACGAGAGACAGGAGATCGAGGTGATTCTGCGGATGGATAAATGTAAATAAAGTGGTCAGAGGCTGAGCAGGACTCAAACCTTTGACAGTAAAGTCAGCGACGTTAACCACTGAGCTGCCTTCACCACAAACACAATTCAGTTCTACAGGGTTTCTAAGATGTTGTGAGTACAGAAAGAAGAAATACGTGGTAAACATGTTGGATCGTCTGAGCAGCAGTGCTGCTGAATGAACCTGTCAGTCTGTTCGTTTTCTATAAGTTGGTATAATACTGGAGAGACGTTTCATTGTTTGATGGAATTCTTTTTATTCTGCTGTCAAGAATGAATGTTTTATTACAATATTTACATTTTAAATCAAGTCAACAGAACACATTATATGCATTTAATTAGTACGTTTTACTATTATCTACTGTTATATGACTACTTACTTGGGTTTATGAATTGTAAATTCCACATTTATTGCATTGCTGATTGTGAAAAGGTCGATATCCTAACAACGATAAAAGCACAAGGTGCTTCCTGGACAGGTTAGCAGTCCTCCCAGGTGGAGAGTCTTAACCACTGCACCACCGTGCAGCACTAAACCAGACCTGCATATGCCAAATGGAAGCAAAATAAGACAAAAGTCCATTGGTTTTTATTTTGAAGGTTCTTGATTTTAGTGTTTATGAGAGTTGGCCTGCCTGCCAACATTTGTATTCACTCTCATGTTCCGGCAGATCACAGATCAGATATTTGGCCAACCTCCTTTTCTAAACGCAGTCTGGGGCGTTCAAAGAGAATTTAAAAAAAGGCTTGGAAGCGCCGTTTAGACCGTTCAATTGAAGTCAGTCACATTTACTGGCTTCGCAGACTCAATAAACAACCTGCAGACTCAATCATCACAAGTACGGACGTTCACAGTTAATCACGGGAGGGGAGCTGCTGCACATCGTGTTGCAATCATAAAACAGACAAAACTCCAGTTACATAAAATCCCGTAGCAGCGTGGTGTAATGTGTACATCTGTCCCAGGATCTCTGCCAGTCTCAACACTGGAGGTGATGTGTGTGTGTGTGTGTGTGAGCGGATCTGGCAGGAAGCGCAGGGGGCGGGCAAGCAAAGCAAAGTGCGGTGGCTCATCAGGCCTGGAAGGCGGTGCTTTGGGCTGACCTGGGAACAGGAGTGACTTTTCCACTGCTCTGCACTGACGTTTCAAGCTTCCTTCTCCACCACTCACCACCCCGGATTACACACCTGCCGTTTCCTGTTTCTAATGTCAGAGTACATCCTGAACTCCGTCCACACTGTGCTGCACAATCCCTGAAATGCAAGTGGTGGGTTTTTCACCCCCTCACGCCATTTGATGGCTGAGATTCTTATTCTTTAAATGCATCTAATGTGATGAAGTGAGAGACCAGTGCTGTCTTTTTTAAAGACTTTAAACACTAGTGCCAGTGGCTTTGAGACGGACCGCTCTGCAGAGCTCGCAGTATGGACCCGCCATCGACGCGCACAGCAGCGCATGATGTGTTTGGCCTCTCTCCCATAGATTGGTGTTAAGCACGGTATCAATCTCTGCCTGCGAGGCCACAGTCGAATTCAGCAGGCATCCTGTTTAGGAGTGCCTGTCTGTAAATAAACCGGCGGACCACAGTGCAGTGCTGTTTCCATAGCGATGGCGAGCAAACCGGAGTCAGCCAAGCGATGGTGGGAGCACGCTTCCTGGGCAGAGTGACAATTACAGAGGCTGTTAGAGCATCAGAGGCCATTGTGGAACTGTCTGCGTCACCCTCACAGGCTGAGCAGGCAGCGGGGAGTTGGTCTTCTGTCTTTGTGAAGAGATGGATAATGCAGAGGAGAACGGAAGAAAAAAAAAAAAAAGCAGTTTTAATTGAACAGCTTTACGCTCATGTCGTGATTGCCCTTCTTTTTACAGGAAGCGTTCAAAGTCTTTCATCACGCGAGTGGAGCCTCAATGCGAGGTTTAATCACCCTTTCTGTGTTTCACTATTAATTAGAAGACCTTCATCTTCATACAACGAGGTTGCAAGAGCACGGTGCTTAAATAATTCAACCCTGACATTCTTCTTCCAATCACTGCTGCCCTCCAAGTCATCCAATCCACTTGTCATTTGAAATTGCGGCGCGTCGCATCAAGGACGGACAAAAACAAGCATTCAGGCTGGGATTCTGAGAGAGACGTTTTTCAGTTCCTTTGGCGAACTGACTTCTCTTGCTTGAGACTGTTTTCATAACCCTGAGTAAGGCGTTTGACCCATACAGTGTGTTCTTATGGTTACTCAGCACAGAGAAACGAGGAAATCATTCAAGTATATGACTTCAAAAGAACAAATATTAAAATTTTTCGGTATTTAGTATGAAAAGTTCCAAAGTGAAGCGTGATAGAAGTTGGTGGCAGGTTGAGGATTACAGATTCATACACTGTTTTTTCTACGTTACAGATGAACCATTCCAACATTGATGTAAACTCATCTTATCTGACATGGACTGCCACTTTTACCATATGTGAAGCAGTGAAACTCACTTGTTCATCCATTGAACACGATGGATTTTAATGAAAATCCAAATCCAAAGCTCGACGCCTCACTCTTTATTGTCTGCTTTCCTCGGTGCGGATTCCAATAACCTGATGCACGAGGGACGAGAGGCGGAGCGTCCCCCATCACAATAACAATTTGACTGCAAACCTTCAGGTAATTTTGAGGCGCTTTAGGAAGATAAACTTGTGTTGCTTCAGCAGGGTGTATTATCCACAGTCCTCTCCCCACAGTGAATCACTTTTCTACCTGCACTCAGTTGAGTGGAGTGATAATTTTGGGCTGGGATGGGAGCGAGTTTCGTCTGCCTCTCCCACTGAAGGGAATCACCTTTCTTCATTTTCTCTGCATTATCAAAGCAGAGTGAGTAAAACCCCTAATCTGTGTGGCTCTGTAGACTCTCGCATTCTTTTATGAAATAAAAGCTCGTTCGACTTTCACAGTGACTGTTGTGCATAACATTAATACCACTCTGCTTCAAGAAAACAAGGGCATAAATGCGAGAAACTGGCTCACAGTTAGATATCCCAAAGAGAGGTAACTGCTTCAGGTTTATATTAGAGGCAGTTGGTCTTTTTTACCATGAAAGTCTTACATGTGATTCATCCATCATGCATTCTAAAGAAGTTGCTTTTCCTGAGACGATGAGTCAGTTCAATGTGACTTGAACTCGAGTCAACTGGCGTTACTGTTTTGATGACCTGTGACTTGACTTGACAAAAAAATGAAAGACGAGACTCGATTTGGAAGCTAAAGACTCTGGACTTGACACATGTTGACTTGACTGTTGTTGATGTCGTTTTTCCAGTTTTAATATACATATTACCCAATATTAACACACAGAACAGTGTTATGATTGGATCAGTCAGCCATGCCATCTGTGCCTACCATGTGTTCTGTCCCACAGCCAATCAGAAGAGAGGAAGCGGGCCTAGCAGTACAGAAAAAGACATCATGCTAACATTTCTGAGCTTAGCATCAGAATTATTTTAATAATGTTTTTAAAAAGATGACCTGCATTGAGTGTTGCCTAAATTGATGCCTCTGCTGCTGATAGTTTAATAATAATAGTTAAACTCTAATCTACTCTTCTCGCTCCGCAATGTAGACAAATCAGAGGCAGCGTTCAGGTGGGTGGGAGTTGTTTCTAAACAAACACTGTGTGCAGCACAGCAGCCTCACGAAGTACCAGAGCATTCAAAGAGACAGTTGATGTTTTCAAGGTGGAAGTATGGACGCTAGAGTAACGTCACTGGGGTAAAAGGCAAGCCCGTGCGCGTGAAGTGAAGCGAAGTGTTGCATGGAAGTCATATCTAATGAAGTATCTCTCAACGGCACACTCCTCTACAAAACTAGTGTCCAATAGCACGGTTGTTGATGCTGCTGATGATGACAGCAGCCTGGTGCTAACGTTAGCCCTGCTAACAAAGAAGGACGTCCAAGCAGCTGTTGCTGGATAGTTCTTAATCCAGGTCCACAAACTCATGACAAACTAAAATGAATGGTATGATGTAGGCGGGTAGGCTATGGATTTTAAAAGCTCTTTATATTATTAGTGTGTTTACTTTTTTTAATGTCTCCAGGCGTCTGAGTGTTTGCTTAATTTAATTTACACTCTGCATTAAAAGCTCTTACATTGTTAAACCGTTTACTTTTGTGATGAAGAAAATCTTGAAGTACAGGATGTCGAACCAGTTGTGGTCTGTTGAGGTGCGATACATATATGTTTAAAGTTCTGTGGAGGGGCCTGTTTATGCTGTTCTACTCAATGCAACTAGTTCATGAAACCCGCTCAGATAAAAACATCTAATTCTTAGATTTTAAACACATGTATGCTGTTCAACAACAATAACAGCGAAAGATACAAGAGTAATGTTTGTGCTGTTCACTTTTTTGAATTCAGAACCTCCTGTTTCTAATAGTTATACCATCATCTGCCTTTGTGGAGTCACATCTGCAGATGAATACACTTTCAAGAAGCTTGAATTTTACCTCTTTTTTTTTTTGCATGCATGCCTGTGCCTGTGCCTGTAAACGGCACCAACTCGTGGCCTGACATGCAAACTACAACATTTTGGCAGTTTCTAGCATTTCTGTCCGTGCATGAAAGTTTTCTGAAAAAAAAAGAGAAAAATGTTTGAAAGCACTGTGGCAGCATACACGCACTGACCTAAACCATCTGGTGTGCAGAAAATTCTCCCTCACCTGTGCTGTTCACATTTGCGGATGCCTGCGACTTCCTGTCAGCGTCAGCGGTGCGGGCGCGGCTCGGCGGAAATGCCTGATGAGTGAGCGAACTGAAGGCAGCAGCGGGAGATGACGACCTGCTCCCAGACCACAGTGTGACTAACATTTGCACACACATATGTCTCCTTTGGGAGTTTACTTCTTGGAGATTTGGCCACGCACCTCCAGAGGCCCCCTTCGCCGGCCCCCCAGGCGCTGACGGACATCCAGGTGGCTGGCCGTGAGGGATGAAGGGCCAGTGAGCAGATGGACGATGGACCTCGGAGCTGACGCGAGGTTAGTGTGAGACGGCGCACAGCTGAAGGGGGCAGCGAGGAGCTGTCATCGACACCATTGGTCTGAAATGGAGCCCCGTCCCAATGCTAATTATGTGAAGCCATACATGGAATTACAATGAGAAGATCTCATTGCTGCCCGTTTGCCTGTGACAGGCTGCATTTCACCGCGTAGCTCAGGAAATTTTATTTACAGATATATAAAAGGACTGTGAATTATGGAGCGTCCCTGAAGAGACTGACTGCCTTCACCTTCGAATTATAGCCTCTTTTTTACTGTCAAAAGTCATTTAGAGTCTTATTTATTGGATGTTCAATGTGTCACCGTCGCCGTCTGCACTTTATGAGAACACACCAGCAACAGCAATGCTACACACACAAACATAACCACAAATGGGAGAAGAAGTGAATCTAACAAAAGGCCAGAATAGGGAAAGAAGGCTGCCGAAACAGTGAATACATTTGACAAGCAGGGTTTTTAAACTGAGGTTTAAACAGCATAAATGGAGCCTAATCTCCTCAGGACGTGTCCATGTCAGGATCCTGACTCCAGATACTTGATCCCTGGCTTCCAATTATGATCAGTCCTCTGTTGAAGAATCTCAAAATGTGTTCAGACTCCTTTCAGATTAGCATGTCAGAGGTTTTTGAAAATCAGTTCAAAGGCACGCAGCCAGTGAACCAGTGAATGAAACAGGCATGAAGTGGGCTTATTAGACTTACAGTAATGCTGGAGGGTTTGTACCAGCCGCACTTCAGAGTAATCAGTTTCCCTCATATGAGGTCAAGAGCTGTGACATGTAGATCTCCACATGACCCAATCAGTGTTGAAGACGACGCTTGATAAAGTATAACAGTCGCTATAACAGCTCCTCTTTAGCTGAATACTGATATGTAGTAAGACTGATTTACACAGTCAATACTGCTGAAGTGTCAGTGAGCTTCTGACTCGTAACCTATCCGGCTCTGTCTGTTCAGCAGTCAGTTTTAGCATTAGAACTCCCCAGAACTACAGCAATGATGTCTCAATCATGAAATATTTAAAATTTTTCTGTCAATATAAAGTTCAAGTTCAAACATTTGCAGTATACTTACTGTGTTGGTGTGAGTCACGTATGAAAGTA